>NW_007377852.1:0-82354 GCF_000475195.1 Diaphorina citri
AAGTGCGAGTACATATTAATACTACGGCGAGTCTGCTTTGAACTTAGTATGGTATATAATCCTCTTCGCGGCTAAACGATTCTGTTCAGTGGCGAATAGGAAAATCGGAAAATACATCAAGATTTACTTTGAGATTTTTAATTTTAAATAAATGAACGGGTTGAGCCCATGAATACCGGGATTTTAACAAAGGAATTTTAATTTTGTTTGACACCTACATATACTTAATACTTATCAGCTTATCACAAATGTTCCACTCAGTCGTGAAACGGGTGAAAGTGGGAGTCCTCAATTTAGTGTCGAAAATTGTATTTCAAGTTTTGTTTGGCCCTTGCATCAGCATCTGTGAAAGTTGTCTCTCTCCAATCTGTGAAGTTCTTTTCTATTTGTGAAAGTTATCTCCGCCACTTTTTTCTCTCTCCCTTCTCTCGTTCTCTCTCTCCCTCCCTTCCCTCTCTCTCTCTTTTTTTTTTTTTCTTTTTTACCATCTTCATCTTATGCTTGGAGGCTCATCTCTTTCTACAGTTCATAATAATAAAATGAAATATAAATTTCCCTGAAAAACTGCTTTCGTCAGTAGTATAATTGCTTTCAAGTCCCCTCCCCTTCTTTTTTCTTCGCTCCCCATTTTAAAATTCCTATGCATGTTTATAGCCTCTTCAGGTGTCGAAAACTAACGCGTTAACGAGGACTGGTTCGCCAAGTCTTACTCTTCAGATTTAGAATAACTACTAAATCGAAAGAATGGTTCTTATATGTGGTCTGTGTCGTAGCATACCCATCCCGTAGTATGTCCCTCATGAGATGGGCAATAAGAGACACAGTACTTCCCATTTAGGTGCTGGGTCAACACGAGAACACCAGAAAGTAACCCGTCAAGCAGAGTACATGTTGGAAGTGAAGATGGAGAGGATAATATATTCCTCTGTTTATAAAATGAAAAAGATAAGTGAGAGATAAACATAAACTGCCGGAGACTGGGTCAACACGAGAACACCAGAAAGTAACCCGTTAAGCAGAGGACATGTTGGCAGTGAAGATGGAGAGGATAATATATTCCTCTGTTTATAAAATGAAAAAAATAAGTGAGAGTTAAACATAAACTGCTGTAGAAGGAAAATGGAGGAGGAGAATGAAGAGATGGAAGATGAAGGAGGAGTAGAATGGGGAGGAGAAAGAGGACGATGGGGAGAAGAGTAAAATTAAAGAGGAGGTGGAAGAGACTTCTCAGATTGCTCTGAGAGATCGTTCCAGGAATATGCCCCCTTGTCGCTAAAACGCTTTTTATTGTCTCTATTGACACAGATAAAAATTGCCATTGCAAACGAGTGTGACAGGTTTTACCTCGAATCCGCGTTCGAAAAATGTACCGTTCCAAAATGGGAGAGAGTGGGAGGACGGGATATGAGAAAACCGGCCGTTTATGAAACGAACCCATATCCAGCCGTATTTCCCTTTCCCCTATGTCTCCTCTTCTCAAGCTCGTTTCCCCTCTTTTGGCGTGGTAGTGCCTGTACTAAACCATAGGAAAAATATTGGAAACGAGCTTCAGAAAAGGGGACATTCCGGAAGGAAAATACAACTTCGGCTTAGGATAAAATTCGCCCCGGGCGTAAATCGAATCCGCGACCTTGCTTCGATACGGTTTTCTCCTTAGACTCATTACCCCCCATTGAGTGGATAGAAGACCTCTGGTACACCCAGTATACATATTAATACTACGGCGAGTCTGCTTTGAACTTAGTATGTTAATCCTCTTCGCGGCTAAACGATTCTGTTCAGTGGCGAATAGGAAAATCGGAAAATACATCAAGATTTTAATTTACTTTGAGATTTTTAATTTTAAACAAATGAACGGGCTGAGCCAATGAATACCGGGATTTTAACAAAGGAATTTTAATTTTGTTTGACACCTACATATACTTAATACTTATCAGCTTATCACAAATGTTCCACTCAGCCGTGCAACGGGTGAAAGTGGGAGTCCTCAATTTGGTGTCGAAAATTGTATTTCAAGTTTTGTTTGGCCCTTGCATCAGCATCTGTGAAAGTTGTCTCTCTCCAATCTGTGAAGTTCTTTTCTAACCCTCCCCCACCACACACACATTCTGTTCACACACAAGGGAAGGTCTCCCATATTTATTATCTGAACAAGCGGATTCGTACTCGTTTTTCTTTGTCTGAACTTGGTGAAAGAAGATGTATTTCTGAACTTGAATTTTTATTTAGTAATGTTTGTAATGAATGACTTATTTTGTTTTTCTTTACACCCCTCAAGTTGAGGAAAGAAGTAAAGTTGATTGTGTGAACGCCTTCTATTCGTTTGAGTATGCAATGTGCAATATTATCTTATTTGGTACATCATTGTGTTATTGAAAAAACTTATTATGCCTTTAAAGTTTAAAGTTAAAGTCGCCTAAAATTACTCTTTCTGACAGTCCATTATTATTTTTCCCAGCCCAGCTTTCACAAGATGCCTTCAGAAAATATCTCCAGCCAGAAGAAAATGGGCTACGGGGATTGGAAAATGGGGTTAAGGGATTGAAAATGGGGTAGCTCACGTCTCAGCAAATTCCTGTCTCATCATTGCTCAATGAAGTACAACGTTAAGGAAAGATAATGGTGCTAACTTTGCTATGGGTTTGCAATCATTTGGATGATACAATTTTCTTGACCCCGCCGGGAATCGAACCCGGGTCTCCCGAGTGCAAGGCGAGCGCAGTGACCACTACGCCATGGGAGCTGACTACAAATGTTTTATTTTTTGTATCATAAAATAATATTTCGAAAAAATCCAAACAAAAATGCTTTTTTGCTGGAAAACGAAAACTAATGTATCTTCTTTCCATTTTTTTTTTTGTTCTTTTTTTCTAAATTTGAAATTGCTTTTTGAAAAGTATTTAAAACATTCCACCCCCGTTACAAATACTTCTTGTGCGTGTTTTCTTCAATTTTAAAATCTTCTTTCCTCCGAGATGTTTTTTTTCCATTTTGCGTCAGTATTAAGGTAGGTTTAGACGAAGCGAGTCTACTCGCGCATTTACCTCGCTTCCGCTCCCTCGCGTCGTGTAGATGGGTAAAATCCCCCGAGTTTCCTCACCCCGAGCAGCACTCGCAGCGAGCCATCGCCAGTCGGTTTTTAATCACGCATCAAAGGAAACTCGCAGTAATTCCTCGCTTCGTGTGACCGTGTCATATATTGCCGGGCGAGTTCCCTTGCCTATCCCTACCTCTGGACTCGCACGAACTGCCTGGCTCACCCTTTCAAGCGAGGAAACGCGTTTCGTGTAAACAGTGGCGCGAGGATGAGTTTTGATGTGCGAGGAGGAAACGAGTTTTGGTGCGCGAGTAGACTCGCTTCGTCTAAACCTACCTTTAGGAAAAACAGAAAACTTTCTTCCGAGTTCCTGTTGTTCTTCACTTGTTTCACAAATGTTTTTGTTCGGCTGATTCAAGAAAACACCTTCGAAAATTTAGCTCATAAATACTTCGCACAGAAATCCGCTTGTCTCTTCTTCTTCTTCTTCTTCTTCTTCACTTGTTTCACAAATGTTTTTGTTCTGCTGATTCAAGAAAACACCTTCGAAAATTTAGCTCATAAATACTTCGCACAGAAATCCGCTTGTCTCTTCTTCTTCTTCTTCTTCTTCTTCTTCTTCTTCTTCTTCTTCTTCTTCTTCTTCTTCTTCTTCTTCTTCTTTACATTCCTCTTCTATCGGAGGTTGGAAATCATCATGACAATGTGGTGTCTGTTTCTGGCAGCGCTGAAGAGTTAATTGGAGTTGTAATCGAACCAGTCCTAGGAAAAAAATATCTTATACTGCCCGGATGATGTTTTAAAAAGTCCATTTACTTTAGCAGTCATAAACGAGCTTTACATTCCTCTCCTATCGGAGGTTGGAAATCATCATGACAATGTGGTGTCTGTTTCTGGCAGCGCTGAAGAGTTAATAATAAATTGGAGTTCTTATCGAACCAGTCCTAGGAAAAAAATATCTTATACTGCCCGGATGATGTTTTAAAAAGTCCATTTACTTTAGCAGTCATAAACGAGCTTGTTGTCTAGAAACAACTTGGAAATTGGACTAGAACACTACATGTTTTAGCTTTTCCAGCTTAAAGTCCAAATGGGATGACAACAAACCCCCGAATTCTTGTGGTGTACACGAGACGAGATTTTCATGTCCATTTCAAACCTATACAATAAAAAGTTTCTACATTTTATTTGTTATTAAAAAAGCTCTACCCCACTTGTTTCGTACGGCCTTAGTGTCACCACCGTACTGGGTATGTATTGTGCCTATGTTCGACATCATTTCCTGAAGTATTAGACGTAAAAAAAGTTTCCGTCAAAAAGGAAACGAGTTGAGGGTCACCACCATCTCCTCCTCCTTCTCCTCTTCCTCTTTCTACTATTCCTTCTTCTCCTCCTCCTCCTGCTTTTTCTTGGTACAATAAATTGTACACATGACTGATTTATTCATTTTATTTTAAGAATTCCTGGATTGAAAATATCACATATTCTTTTCCTTGGAATCCTTGGCGTCATCCGTGAACATCTTTTTCCCCTCCTTTTACTCACCTTCTTCTTGGTCTTTTGATAATTCCTCCTCCTCCTTCTTCTTCTTTTCGTTATCTTCTTCCCCCTCCTCTTCTTCGTGTTGTGTTGTTTGGAAATAATTTCACGGCGCCAAGTCTGTGTGTCTCCACACAGCATCGAGCTTTATCTCCCGGTAAAAAGATGGAACCTCACAGTCATCCATCCAGAGGACGAAGAAGAAGAAGAAAGGTACACCTGCAAAGTGGTTGTGATGTGTTTTGCAAAAATCAAGAAATGAATTCACAAAGCATAGGTACTCCCAATAAAATCCATGTACAATAAATTGTACACATGGCTGATTTATTCATTTTATTTTAAGAATTCCTGGATTGAAAATATCACATATTCTTTTCCTTGGCGTCATCCGTGAACATCTTTTTCCCCTCCTTTTACTCACCTTCTTCTTGGTCTTTTGATAATTCCTCCTCCTCCTCCTTCTTCTTCTTTTCGTTATCTTCTTCCTCCTCCTCTTCTTCGTGTTGTGTTGTTTGGAAATAATTTCACGGCGCCAAGTCTGTGTGTCTCCACACAGCATCGAGCTTTATCTCCCGGGCAGACAATTTCCGTCCTACTTACCCTTTTTCTCCCTTTCCTCCTTCTACCCTTCGCCTTTTTTCCCTCCTACTTCGTCTTTTTCTCCCTTACTTCTCTTCACCTTTTCCCCTCTAGCTTTTCTACTCTCTGTCTTTCTTTTATCCCTTTTGTATCTCTTGTTTTCCTTATAAGGGGTGATTCCTTATGTTTTGGTTTACTGGCTCTTTCTTTCCCCTACTCTTTGTTTCTTGTGATTTCCCTCATTCCCGTTTTCCTTATCTTTTGTTTTAGTGACTCCTCTTTCTTCTACTCTTCTATATCTCTTGTTTTCCTTATAGGTACCCTCTTTTCGTTGTGTTTTGATTCTTTTGTTTCCTCTGTTTTTCCTTATGCCCCTTTTTAGTCCGTCCTTCCTTTATTATTACAATAGTAATAAAAAGGTATAAGGGACGGACTATTGTATTCGCTTCGGTGTCGTCTGTCTGTCATTCTGTCTGTCACTCTGTCTGTTCCCATAGAAGGACTTATCCAAACCTGGTCGACCTATATATCAAATTAAAGGTCTTTTTACCAGGAACACGAAAATGGTGGTGCAAATTTTGTCCAGAAAACCATAAAGCCAAAAAACCAAAAAAACTAGTTTTTGGGGGATTTTTTTCACATTTTCTCACACAAATGAGCTCTGATCTCGAAATTTGTCGCGACGACCTATAAACTCAAAGCGAGAAAGTTTTAGATAACACTTCAGCCGATCATTTAAGACCTGTGCTTAATGTTAACTGTTAGATGCTGGTTTGTTTGAAAAGAAGTGAGGTGTACACAGCACGTGGAATATTATACAACCACTTGGGTTATCCCGTGTATTATTACTTGATACATATTTCCGTACAAAGGCCGTCCGAGGTCCCACATTTTCAATTGTTCCATTTATTTTCCTTGTTGTGGTGAAACTATTTTTGTTTTGTCCTCAAATCCTTTTGAACGATGGAAAATCGTTGAATATTTCTAGGAATTTTTATCAGTCAAAGGAAATTTCCTGTCTCAAGTTAGAAATGTTTAAATCCTAAGAAAGAACATACATTTACAGGTAAAATTGCTTTCCTAATGCGGAATGCTATTAAGAATCAGTTTAGGAAGGACAAAAAACAATATTTTCCATTATCCATCAAGATACAGGAGTTTTTGTAAAATCCTCAAAAACTTGAAAATTGTTTTCTTCAAAACTCGATTTTCGTCTTTGGGCCCTCTCTTGAATAAACCCTTCAATTTCATTTTTACTCCCACTCTGTGTGTTGAAGAGATAAATTTTTCTCCTCCTCCTCTTCTCTCCTACGTAACCATCCCGCTGTGTTTTCCCGAAGTTTTCTTTATTGACATTTCCACCAGAGGGAGGAACATTTACACCATTTTTAGAGACACCTGAGTACTGAATCAAGAGATTTTATGTCATTTTTAGCCTGGTGTTAACTGTTAGATGCTGGTTAGTTATTATTACTTGATACATATTTCCGTACAAAGGCCGTCCGAGGTCCCACATTTTCAATTGTTTCATATGATTTTATTTTCCTTGTTGTGGTGAAACTATTTTTGTTTTGTCCTCAAATCCTTTTGAACGATGGAAAATCGTTAAATATTTCTAGGAATTTTTATTAGTCAAAGGAAATTTCCTGTCTCAAGTTAGAAATATGTAAATCCTAAGAAAGAACATACATTTACACCATTTTTAGAGACACCTGAGTACTGAATCAAGAGATTTTATGTCATTTTTAGCCTGGTTGGGCTTGTTTCATCTTGGTTAACTTGAAGTAAAACGACAAGATTACGCTAAATATGGCTTGTAGCAATGTATAGGGTTGCGACTTTTCAAAGGTCGCCAATGAGGTACGAACTTCAATGTTTTAAAACACGAAGAAACATCAGATCGTGACACCTCGAGGGCAAACGAGTGCAACAGTGAATTACATACCTGTGTAATGTACGTGTAAAAACCTAAAACCTGATGTAATACCCTGCAGACAAAACTTTACTACAGCGCGTTTTTTTTCCCCTCTGCTCTCCTAGTTCCTTGATTTATGTTAGTTTTAAAAGTAGGGAAAAAATCATAAAGAGAAGACGACGAAGACGGTTTTCCATGTTTTAAAACACGAAAAAACATCAGATCGTGACACCTCGAGGGCAAACGAGTGCAACAATGAAACACATACCTGCACTGAGAAAAATAATTTTATTTTTTGGCATTCTAAGGGACAAAATAGACTGCTGAGGTCTATTCTTGAAGGGCGCAGCCTATTGTTTATACAGACATGTTTCACCATTGCTGGCATCATCAGTGTAAAAATCTTGGTTAACTTGAAGTAAAACGACAAGATTACGCTAAATATGGCTTGTAGCAATGTAGGGTTGCGACTTTTCAAAGGTCGCCAATGAGGTACGAACTTCCATGTTTTAAAACACGAAAAAACATCAGATCGTGACACCTCGAGGGCAAACGAGTGCAACAGTGAAACACATACCTGTGTAATGTACGTGTAAAAACCTAAAAACCTGATGTAATACCCTGCAGACAGAACTTTACTACAGCGCGTTTTTTTCCCCTCTGCTCTCCTAGTTCCTTGATTTATGTTAGTTTTAAAAGTAGGGAAAAAATCATAAAGAGAAGACGACGAAGACGGTAATGTACGTGTAAAAACCTAAAACCTGATGTAATACCCTGCAGACAAAACTTTACTACAGCGCGTTTTTGTTTCCCTCTGCTCTCCTAGTTCCTTGATTTATGTTAGTTTTAAAAGTAGGGAAAAAATCATAAAGAGAAGACGACGAAGACGGGGTAGAGAGAAAATGAAAAATGAACTCTAGTACAATATTTTGAAGTTAATATCAGGACTCCTTTGCCCCGCCAGCATTTATCTTGAGCAAGATGAACAACTCCTAGCCTGGGGGAAGTTATGCAACGCGCTCGACTCGTTTTGATTAATAGCCTTGTGAGAGTTTTTGCCATACATATTTTATTATACATATTTTTTTTTATCCCCCCCCCCTTTTGGAACACAGCTGAAAGCTCTCGATCAACAAGCTTTCGCAGTACATTAATTTAAGTAGAAGTAGAACTCATACTACTACTGCTGCTGCTTGGGTATTCCAATCGGTGAGTTTTTTTTTGCTGAAGATGTATACTATATCTCACAAATCCGCGTAAAAGCCCTTACAGGAGTTCTTCCATTGCAAGGCTAGGATGCGAAGACAATTTTGTGTATCGTTGGGGTTGGGGGAGGAAAACACGAAAGCAATATTACTAAATTACCAGCCTCCTACTTTGCCTTTTGCGACCTGCCGAGTACTGATGGTACTTAAAATTCCAACTTGTACGTGATGTCGACACGAAATGTTCCTCAATATCAGGGGGTTCTTGAAAGACAATATTGTGTTCCCCCACCATCTTGTTTTTACAAGGGAGAATGAGTAGGAGGTATGTTATTACAGGGGAAGGTATACAATTTGGAAGGAGAGACTTAATTTTGAAAATGTCTCCCTCCTGTATCATTACCGTTTTATTTTTTGGCTTTTATTACAAATTTCTTTCAATTTTTGAAAATGCGTTCCTTGTTCCTGTTTCTCATTATTATTTTTATCCAATTTTTGCCTCCCAATTTTTTCCCTCTATGTCCCAATTTCGTTTTAGGAGACTTACAATTCCCCGATTGGTAACTCTACACCCGTCATGGTTCATTTTGTTGATCCCTCTATGTCCCAATTTCGTTTTAGGAGACTTACAATTCCCCGATTGGTAACTCTACACCCGTCATGGTTCATTTTGTTGAGGAAAATTACGCCATTCGTCTTATTTTGCTCATTAGAGTCGTTAGTTTAACAGCAGTTTACAGTTTCAACAATCACCATTTTGCAGTTTTACCTTAACTTGAGATTTCTGTTTTTGTATGCTTATCGTTAGCTTTTGGGTCTTTATTACGATTTTCATTCTCTCTCACCTTCTGAGAAGTTGTTTTGGACTGTTTGAGAAGCTAAGTTGGTGGAAAATACATTTCCAAGTAAAACATCGGATATCCCTAATTTCCCAGGTAACTTTACTATCAAAACTGTTTGAGAAGCTAAGTTGGTGGAAAATACATTTCCAAGTAAAACATCGGATATCCCTAATTTCCCAGGTAACTTTACTATCAAAAAGCTAAGTTCTTGGAAAATACATTTCCAAGTAAAACATCGGATATCCCTAATTTCCCAGGTAACTTTACTGCTCATCAAATCAAATTTATGATTCCTCAGAGTCTACTCAAGTTTGATGGAAACTTTTACGACTTGAAACTTCTTGCTCCTTTTTGTTCTCCTGAATTTTGCGAACAGGTATAAAGTTTACTGACACATCTAGTCTAGGTGTAGTCGTAAGTAATTTACTTCCTATACTTAGTCTTCTCACTAAATTGCTCGTTTACTTTCTGAGTAGTTTTTTAACGCTTCCACTCTTTCTTTGGTTCCAGTTTCCAGTTAAATACAATGTCAAAGTTGTTCTATGCAGATCTATTGTCTCTGGTAGACAATATTTACTTACCATTACCATGCTGGCACCGGTCGCTATGCGCATTTATATGTCATAGCTACTCATTTTCCTCACGAGGCTGAGTGGGCCCCGCAACAGCCATTGGAAAATACATTTCCAAGTAAAACATCGGATATCCCTAATTTCCCAGGTAGGTAACTTTACTGTTCATCAAATCAAATTTATGATTCCTCAGAGTCTACTCAAGTTTGATGGAAACTTTTACGACTTGAAACTTCTTGCTCCTTTTTGTTCTCTTGAATTTTGCGAACAGGTATAAAGTTTACTGACACATCTATGTAGTTAATCTTGTAGTCGTAAGTAATTTACTTCCTATACTTAGTCTTCTCACTAAATTGCTCGTTTACTTTCTGAGTAGTTTTTTAATGCTTCCCCTCTATCTCTGGTTCCAGTTTCTAGTTAACTACAATGTCAAAGTTGTTCTATGCAGATCTATTGTCTCTGGTAGTCTAATGTTTTCTGTATTGTTTTATCTTGAGATCTTTGTTGTAATAGTCTTAATTTTTAGCCAATTTCATGTAGGTACATACCTTGGAAGATAATTTTATAAAAAAAGTGGACGAAAATGTTGTATTTTGTCATGCAAAGTTGCACTTTATTCAAGTTCTCTATGTATTGATTTCACATCTACTTAGACAGCCTATTTTGTAATTCTAGAGATCAAACTTTGAATTATTTTTTCTTTTTGCAGACGAAAAACTTTTTGAATCAGAACGATATAAACAAACAAATGTTTTATGTAAATGCAGTTTCTGTGTTATTATGTCACAACTTTGGTACTCACTGCAGCATTGTAGGATATTCCCAATATCTCGATAATCCTAAAATCCAATGTTTACTTACCATGCTGGCACCGGTCGCTATGCGCATTTATATGTCATAGCTACTCATTTTCCTCACGAGGAGTAATGCCACTCTTTGCCAGGGCAGTGTATCACATCCCATTCTAAAAGAAAGAAGGAATTACTTTGGGGCTGTTTACCCCTACACCTAAGCGTCAGAGTGGGCTTGTTGTGTCATTAGACATGACTATTCTGACTAGTGACGCAGTGATACCTAATATGAAGGAATCAGTAGACATGATATAAGAAAACAGAGCCTAAGCTGGTGAAAACTAACACGTAATAGTAACCCTGTCAAGGTCATAGAAAAAAGCATTTACCTATATTCGTACCTACATAAGTGGTACATTACTGGTGTTGGTTGGTAAAGTACATAGGTAAGTACATGGAAACTGTATACGCTTTACCGACTAACATGTGGCTGCAAAGAAATTGTACTACCCGCATTTAAAATTACACACTGTGCTTAGGGTATTCTTTAGAAAATTCCGCTTTCTTCTTTTTTCTTTGATAGAAACTATGAATATTAGATTTTCTTTTAGATCCATCTTCAAAGGAAGAGGTCGATCCAATTTTGGAAAGGTTCATTTGTTAGAAGACTGTGTTACTTCTTTTACTATTTTTTTTCTCACACTACTATTTTTTTATTTTTCTAGCAACGTCTGACAACACCTTCTTGCGACCTTTGTGCCGTGTGCACTCAAGAGCGTGTTTTATTATTCGGGAAGAAATTCAGGATGACATATTAAGTTTCCTCTGAATGTTTGGCGGGGCTTAGGGCATGGTTTTTGTCTCTTGACTCGCTCGGTGGCTAGACAGCCAATTTACGTTCCGACCCTGTGACCTTTCTACAGGATTTTCCAAAAACGTATGACAACGTCATTTTTTATACACGATTTTGCTGAAAGCGTATGACAAGGTAGGTCTTTTTTATACTGCAGTACCCCTTTTAGACTCTCGCTGTCGGGATAAGAGGACATTTCAATACAATTTTTCAGAATAAAAAAAGGTTTAATCTATTATTTTTCAACTACAGAATGTCCTATATCTTTTGACAAGGAGAATTTGTGGAGAGATGTTGGATGGCTCCTTTAATTTTGAAATGATCACCATGAATCTAGGGCTTAATGAGACTAAACTACTCGGTATTTTTTTTTTATTTTTTTTTTTCTGCTTCTGAAACTCACTCAACGGCTTGACGCCACATTGCAGCAAACGGTCATGAAATAAAGAATGGGGGTCCTGAGTAAAAGGTCAATTTTCGTGTTTCCTTCTTCCTTCGTCACAACTGTCATGTCACCCATCCTGCCACCAATTTAGACTGTTCAAGATTTTGTGACGGAAAGGTTTTGCCACGAGGGGAGAAAATAGACGATTGCATTGAAGAATGGATTTTCCTTTTTGACGTTATCAAGAGAAAAACAGAGGAGGAGGAATGAGAAAAAACGAGAGTGAGAGAGAAAAGAGGGGAGGGAGGAAAGGAGAGAGGGAGAGAGAGGGTCTCCTGAATTCTTCCATCAATCATGTGGTCAAGAGAAAGAACGTTTCAATTTGTTGACCCCCCCTCCCCCTCCCAATGTCTCCTATCTTCTGGACCACTTCCAAACTGCAGGGAGTATATATTCTCTTCACTATGTAATGTATGTAAGAGTACAATCGGATGTCAACAATAGCCAGGAGGTTCCTTTCCTTATAACGTCAACAGAACCGAAAGACTGCTGGAAACAGTCGAAGGGTGTGTCCAAACATAGTCGATCCGCCGTCGCGTCGATGGACAAGGTCAATCTATGTTATCGAAATCGAAACAGTCTGGACGATTCAGTCGATGTCGATCGACGGCCGGGCCGATCGACCATGTGCACACGCCTTAATATTCTCAATTTTCTAATGAGAGAGGGTTTGTAGTTTTAGGGAGGGTAATTATTTTGTTGCTTAGGCTACTTACTCAAATTATTGTTAAAAATAGAGCTGTTAGAGTAATTCAATATTAATAGTTTAGTCAAATCGCGGCCCCCTCCCACCTTGTTATATCTGGCCTTTGCAGAACACAAATCCCATTTAATGGAGGAACACGAAATATCTTCGGGTACCAAAGAAGCTTGCAGATTTGTGTTTTATTATTGTTCTTCCCATAAAAAAAGGAAACAGAACAAGAAAGTTTTAGATTTATTTTTCTATATCTACAACAAAATATTACCTGGGTATTACTTTGCTATAGTTTAGAACATGGAAATGCTGGAATTAATAATAATAGAAAAGGTAGAGCGAGATAAGGAGCGCCTCAGGAGAGGAGGGAAAGATTGAAAGATATCTATCAGGTAGCCGCTGTACATTTTATGCATATTTTACTGTATATCAACACCACCAATAAAATATAACCTGTAATCATCTGAAATGTTGGTATGTTAGTAGATACAACTAAAGTGTACCTACTAGAGGCAATTTTATTAGGCCAGCCACCCACTATCGTGGCTGATAGTAAGTGGCTGACCTTAGAGAAGAAGTGAATGAAAATACCCTCACGGTCATAGCAAGGGTATAGCTATACTGGTTACACCAAATACACCATCCAGATACACACCACACTCAATCTTGTTCAACTTGAGTGTACTGAATTGGAAACAAGTGGCTTCAACAACATAAAATTTAGCTCCTGTGTAGGTATCCAATATTGCTATCACAACGTTACCAAGAAGTTCACATTAGTAGAAAGCACAAAGACTCAACTTCGAGGTCAACTAAATCAAAGCATACTCTAATGGTACAAGTTAAAAATAAAGCAAACATTTTTTACTTATAATTAACGTTTAGTCTCGTCTGTTCTAATTAACATAACAAGAAAGAAAAGTTATGGCGTGATGTTCCCGAAGAACTTTGTTCCTCCTACATCCTCTAATTTAATATAAAATTTCTCGCAAAATCGATTTCA
This sequence comes from Diaphorina citri, assembly GCF_000475195.1. NCBI lineage: Eukaryota > Metazoa > Arthropoda > Insecta > Hemiptera > Psyllidae > Diaphorina > Diaphorina citri. The sequence continues at coordinate 13,479 of NW_007377852.1, forward strand.
AGTGAAAAAGTTATTTGTACACATTCCTAGAAAAATATCGAGAGCAGTCTTTGAATATTGACAAATTCCCAAGAGTGATAATATAAAAGTTAATGTCAGAAGTCACCTAAGGTAATGATGTATGTTTTGCGTTTTATCGAGAGCAGTCTTTGAATATTGACAAATTCCCAAGTGTGATAATATAAAAGTTAATGTCAGAAGTCACCTAAGGTAATGATGTATGTTTTGCGTTTCAGTGTGTGAAAATAGCTGAAATAACACCGAAAAATACGCTCAAATTCTTAGATCCTTACCCACAAGTGATGCGGTTAAAACTGTCTAAAGAGGAATTTCTTAGATTACTCCTCCTCCTCCTCCTCCTCCTCCTCCTCCTCCTACTCATCTCTGTAAACAGACACGTTTGAAAAGTTTTCCATACCTACTTTCTATTTACACCTGATGTGGTTAAAACTGTCTAAAGAGGCTGTGAACAAAGAATTTCTTAGATTACTCCTCCTCCTCCTCCTCCTCCTCCTCCTACTCATCTCTGTAAACAGACACGTTTGAAAAGTTTTCCATACCTACTTTCTATTTACACTATATCAACTGTATGACATAACCACATAACTAAATTAACTATGTTATAAACATAACTCTGTGAGTGAAAATTCTCCTGGGGAAATAAATAATAATATCATCACAAATGAATTTAATTCATTGACAGAAAACACGAAACTTTCTGAGTTGAAAAGCTTGCATTTTATCAACACTTGAGAGAAAGAGAAAAAAGTCACTTTTAAAAAGCACATTCGAGGAGTTCTATGAAATAAAGGTCATCTGGACAAAAAACTGGATTGCCTCATTCAAGACGATCGCTTAAATTATTACCATTCTCCCAAAGACCGTCCAGAAATTTCTAAAAATGTAAAACTTATTATTCCGGAGGAACTAACAAATGAGTCACACAATTAAATACCAAGAGCCGCATGAACTTTAACTTGAAGATCTATGAAATTAAGAACTTTGTTTTCTATTGAAAAAAACTGGATTGCCTCATTCAAGACGATCGCCTAAATTATTACCATTCTCCCAAAGACCGTCCAGAAATTTCTAAAAATGTAAAACTCATTAATTCCGGAGGAACTAACAAATGAGTCACACAATTAAATACCAAGAGCCGCATGAACTTTAACTTGAAGATCTATGAAATTAAGAACTTTTCCACTATTTCAAAGAAAGAGTTCCCCCTCCCTTTCTCACCTCCTCTTCTCCCTTCCAAATAGGAGAGAGAACATGACATAAGGAGAACAGAAAACAGCCTCGGGAAATAATTTCCCTGTCACTCCCTCCCTTTCTTTCTCTCGCTCTTACTTCCCTCACTCTCTTCTTCTCTCCTCAGTTTTCTTTTGAGAAAATCTGTTTCCGCTAGAAATGTTAAAGGTTAACCCCATTTAATACCCATCCCGTGTCCTTTCTCTCTCTCGCTCTCCCTTCCCTCAATCTCTTCTTCTCTCCTCAGTTTTCTTTTGAGAAAATCTGTTTCCGCTAGAAATGTTAAAGGTTAACCCCATTTAATACCCATCCCGTGATCCGTCAACCACGTTTCGACTTATGGAGCTTTTCCCATTTTTCGGGGCGGGATTTCTTCAAATTCCAGGGTTTATACTGCTTCACCATTTTAGCTGAGATTTTGACCTGTCATCTCGATTATTGTCATTGAAAATATGCAGCAGAAAGTGATGCGTACACCGTTACCCAGTGAGTCACCTATTTAAGTACTCATCACGGTCAACGGCGCTTTGCCTTGTATGTATGCCTTGTGTAACTGATTTAATACACGACCATGACAAAAAAGCTGACAGCAAAACTGGATAGTAAGAACCTACATAGGTAATTGGTGTGAAGAATTTAAAGAGAAAAGAAAAGGGTTAAGTCAGTCTTAATGTATGAATAGAAGAAGAGGAAGAAGCGATGGGACATGGAGCTTTTCCCATTTTTCGGGGCGGGATTTCTTCAAATTCCAGGGTTTATAATAATACTGCTTCACCATTTTTGCTGAGATTTTAACCTGTCATCTCGATTATTGTCATTGAAAATATGCAGCAGCAAGTGATGCGTACACCGTTACCCAGTGAGTCACCTATTTAAGTACTCATCACGGTCAACGGCGCTTTGCCTTGTATGTATGCCTTGTGTAACTGATTTAATACACGCGACCATGACAAAAAAGCTGACAGCAAAACTGGATAGTAAGAACCTACATGGGTAATTGGTGTGAAGAATTTAAAGAGAAAAGAAAAGGGTTAAGTCAGTCTTAATGTATGAATAGAAGAAGAGGAAGAAGCGATGGGAACCATATCAATCCAAAGAAGAAGTAGTTGGAGGAAATAAAAGGAGGGAGAAAAGGAAGAACTGATGAGAGGGGTGGAGGAGGAAGGCGAGGAAAACTTAGTGCTTGAAGTAGTTGGAGGAAATAAAAGGAGGGAGAAAAGGAAGAACTGATGAGAGGGGTGGAGGAGGAAGGCGAGGAAAACTTAGTGCTTTGGAGAGAAAGTTGATTTTCCTTTGAATTTGGTGAGAGCTTTTCTCTATTCATGTTGAAAGCTAAAAGAGTGGGAGAAAAGCCATGGTGAAGATAAGTGAATTAAATACATCCCCATATTCCCCGTCGTGTGCGGATTGAAATATACCGCGTGTCCCTCAAGTATTTAGTGACAGCGCCAATTTCTCATTAACCACGAATTTTCATGAGAGTGGGAGAAAAGCCATGGTGAAGATAAGTGAATTAAATACATCCCCATGTTCCCCGTCGTGTGCGGATTGAAATATACCGCGTGTCCCTCAAGTATTTAGTGACAGCGCCAATTTCTCATTAACCACGAATTTTCATTCATTACGTGTTAGTTTTCACCAGCTTAGCTCTGTTTTCTTATATCATGTCTAGTGATTCCTTCATATTAGGTATCACTGCGTCACTGGTCAGAGTAGTCATGCCTAATGAAGTAATGACACAACAAGCCCACCCTGACGCTTAGGTGTAGGGGTAAACAGCCCCAAAGTAATTCCTTCTTTCTTTTAGAATGGGATGTTATACACTGCCCTGGCAAAGAGTGGCATTACTTCAAGGCAGACTAGTAATTCCTTAGCAGACACAAACTGCTTGAGTGGGAAAAGACAAGAGTAAACGAAGAAAAAGATGACCAGTGATTCCTTCTCACAAAGATCCCCATTCGTCCACTATATTTTCTTTGGACCACCTTCTTTTCTTCTTGGAATGAACCTCTCTATATCAACCAGTCCATCAGCACGCTATACACTACACCACTGAGGTTGGTTGACTCTTTTGACTTTTCAGTCTTTTCTCTTCTCGTACCATTTTCATGTCCACACGACTGCACCTTTTTTCCGGGAATATCCTTTGAAACCTCTGTCTACCAGTAAACCTCTATCTACCAGTCTAGTTATGTCTTCATTGTCTTCAACATCCCATAGAGCTCCATCGCATCAAATGCTTACAAAAGCAGCATCATAGAGAGAAGAGAGAATGTAATTTCATGGCAATGGCGGAATTCCGTCTTCTGCCATTGTGTTTGTGTCTTCCTGATGTATGCACGTTTGTGTGTGTGTTGCACGAGGCTTGTATGAATGTGTACGTCTCGTTTTCTCCATGTCTGAATGGGGAAAAATTCTCATACCGTGTGGTAATACCTGGGAATTTTCTTCTTCTTCCCGTTTTCTAAGTCAATTATCAATATTGAAAAAATAGGTGCGATAGGGGTCTGAAATTCTTTAGAAGGGTTTCTACCGCGGCTGCTGATAGGAATATACTGATGGGAATTATCAGATGAAATCTATCAGCTAGGAGTTGAATTTCAACCCATACTCTCAACCCAAACCAATTTTCTTCCGAGGTAGGTTGAAACCATTAGACATAATATTATTTAGTTTTGGCACAGATACACTTTTCATTCATCCCTTCAAATTTTAGGTGGAAAAATGAAGGGGAAAAAACATCTCTTCTTCACGATTAATATTATTTGCCCACCCAGTCAACCCATGTTTTGTTGTAATAATACGTTACGTGCTGGGATAAGGAACCAACAAAGCACAACATCAATGACTGTTCTATTGGGAAAGACATACATTATAGAAACCCTCCCTCCCCTGAAAAAGAAAAGTGTGTGAGGGAGAAAAAAAAAGAGGGAGATGGAGAGCAGAAGGGGGAAAGAGGGAGAAAGTGAGAAGGATATAGGGTATAGGCCATAGGGGATGCAAATTCCAATAAATTAAAATCCTAGATTCCTAGAAATGCCCTGGATACCTAGAAGGTTTCATAAATTCAAATCGTGTTTGTAGATCGCTTCCTAGAACTTAACACAATAAGAGTCACTTATTCTGGGACATGTATTTGGAGAAGGCAAAATCAGCAGTTATAATAACATGTGTATATATTAGCTGCATAGTTCTTCACAGACATACAGCCATTACATAAATACGACATACAGTTTACATAGATATACAGAAGCAATACATAAATACAACGTACAGTTTGCACAGACACACAGAAGTAATACATAAATACAACATGTATAGTTTGCACATAATTCACATTTCACATTCCGTTCGCGTACATTTTCGCCCTTTGAGAAAACACAATGTCTGAAAAAATGCTGACATTTGAAATGAAGAAAAGCAGAAATGCCTAACAGACTCACATTCGTATGTAAGAAATGCCTAACACAGCGCACACATTTATATGCTCTGGAGAAGAAGGCCTGTCTATCATTAGTTTAGCATGTCTCTAGCGTACTAAGCAACTACTTGTGCCAGCAGGGTAGAATAGAATAGTCAATAGACCTTTTATATCCTCCCCGAATAGAACTGAAAAGGTCTTGTATATTTAATTGTAGCGCAAAATGCTTTATTTTCAAATGAGACATTCAGTCACTTCACAAAAGTTATGACGTAATATACCAGAAAAAAACCATTCACAAATCATTGCATAACTATTTTAATAGTTCTTGTGACGTCAACATTTTGCGAAATATGGAGTGCCTAAGACCTCAAAAAAGAGGATTGTAGTTATTCCTGGAGATTAGAAAGGATGTACAGGGTGTTACAAAAGTTTGTTCGTACGTATACGAGGTCGATTGGGTCATATCTTGATGTCATCAATGGCATTACAATTATCTTGTAATACTACAGGATGTACCATTGCACTAAGGACAGCCACTCACTATCAGGTAGACCTGACAGCTACACCTGATCAGGTCCGCATGTCAGGTCTACCTGATACCTAATGATGAGCACACACAGTATAGGGTAGACCTGAGACTGAGTGGCTGGCATAGGGTCTCATACTCGTATTCTCGTACCACAATCTCTTTATGACCAATCAAGCCTCTTAAATTACCTTCTAGAAGCCAAGTCTAATATCAAAACTAAGTCTTACTATTTTCTAGAAGTTTTCAACTTTTCTTTAATCTTGAAAGAAGGACAGAAAGAAAGAGGAGGAGAAAGGGAGGGAGAGAGATGGAGCTTGGGGAACATGATGTATTTTAAAAGACAACTCAAGTTTTAAGAACACGACAAGAAAAGCTTTTTCTTCTTCTCTTTCTACTCTTTCTCCTTCTTCTTCTCCTTCTCCTCCTTTTTCTCCTTCTTCTCCCTCTCCTCCTCTTCCTCCGCCTCCTTTTCATCCTCCTTCTTTTCCTTCTCCTCCTCCTACTCTTCCTCTCCTCCCCCTCCTCCTCCCCTTCTCCTTCTCTTCCTCCTCCTCCTACACCACCAACTCAACCACCGGAAAAGGAGAAACGCTGCAACCCAGCAAGTGCGTTTAAATGACATTTCTACGGAATCCACTCCACACACAAAAGAGACTGGAGAGGAGTTAATATGAAGGGTTCCCTCAGTATGAATGGCGAAAGGAAATGTTGTAGTCTGGGCAAAAAAAGTTGTTCAAATAAAGCAGCACGTAACGTATTATTACAACAAAACATGGGTTGACTGGGTGGGCAAATAATATTAATCGTGAAGCTTTCCCAATAGAACAGTCATTGATGTTGTGCTTTGTTGGTTCCTTATCCTTTTTTTTTTCCTCTCATTTTTTCCCCATTATTCGAGGAATTCAGAGAATAACAGGTCAAAGATTGAATACATTTTTGGCTCCACAAATTCCTTTCTCCCCCTCGTTGTCTCCTTATTTTTGTCTCTCTCTCCCTCCTTTCCTTTATCTCTCTCTCTCTCTTCCTCTCATACACACCAGTTTCTTTGTTGCCACATGTTACGGTGCTATTTTATCTGGGAAAAGTAGTAAAAGATAAATTTCTATCGTATATCAAATGAGTAACAAAGATCCATGTGTAGTTTAGCTGGATAGATAAAAATATTCAGCCGATTAGATTACACTTCCCTATAGAATAAGGAAAGTAAAAAAGTGCCTTTATAAAAGTACGTAGGACGAATATCATTGGAAAGAGGTAGAAAAGAAAAAAGTTCCGAGACTATAAAACTTGAAATGAAAATTGAAAACCCAAGTACTTGTGAAGAAGTTGAAGTAAAATAACCATTATAGTCATGATAATGGCAGTCTTTATAGTTGACTAGGGGCGAGGTAACTGCTGGTAATGTTATAGTGGACGGGGCTTAATTCACGGCTTAAAGTTCAGTAACTTGAGGTCTGTTGACTTGGTTGAAATCCCAGCGGAATGGCGACTCATGTGCCCTTTGCAGTTAAAGGGCTTGTTTCTCACATGGAAAAAAGATGATAACAATATAATAATAATAATGAAGATTTCATTAACAATGAAAAGAGAATACTTTAGGAACGGGAAACAACGAGATAAAATCCAAACTAACACTAAACCCCTACCTACCTACCTACCTAACTTTTACATTAAAGTACAACGCCTCCAGGCTTGAACGTGAAAACATGCTCTCCCTCTTCCTCCCCATGTCTATAGTCATTCCCTTCTTCATTTACTGTGTCTCTCCTCTTCTTTTTCCTTCCTCCCTATGTGTCCCTCTCTGTCTTCCCTTCATCCCTCTCTATATGTCTCTCTCTTTTATCTTCATTCTTCATATCCGAGGAAACTCTCTCCTGAAATAAATCTAATTCTGACGGTAACATGTATATTAAAAAAAAAACTCCTTTCCTCATCTCCTTTGAAATCTCTCTCCTCTTTCCCCCCCCTAAATTCCTCCTCTCTCCTCCCTCATCTGCCAACATCTATCTTCCACAAATTCCTTTCTCCCCCTCGTTGTCTCCTTATTTTTGTCTCTCTCTCTCTCCCTCCTTTCCTTCATCTCTCTCTCTCTTCCTCTCATACACACCAGTTTCTTTGTTGCCACATATTACAATGCTATTTTATCTGGGAAAAGTAGTAAAAGATAAATTTCTATCGTATATCAAAGGAGTAACAAAGATCCATGTGTAGTTTAGCTGGATAGATAAAAAAATTCAGTCGATTAGATTACACTTCCCTATAGAATAAAGAAAGTAAAAAAGTGCCTTTATAAAAGTACGTAGGACGAATATCATTGGAAAGAGGTAGAAAAGAAAAAGTTCCGAGACTATAAAACTTGAAATGAAAATTGAAAACCCAAGCACTTGTGAAGAAGTTGAAGTAATAACCATTATAGTCATGATAATGGCAGTCTTTATAGTTGACTAGGGGCGAGGTAACTGCTGGTAATGTTATGGTGGACGGGGCTTAATTCACGGCTTAAAGTTCCGTAACTTGATGTCTGTTGACTTGGTTGAAATCCCAGCGGAATGGCGACTCATGTGCCCTTTGCAGCATGTGCCCTTTGCAGTTAAAGGGCTTGTTTCTCACACGGAAAAAAGATGATAACAATATAATAATAATGAAGATTTCATTAACAGTGAAAAGAGAATCCTTTAGGAACGGGAAACAACGAGATAAAATCCAAACTAACACTAAACCCCTACCTACCTACCTACCTACCTAACTTTTACATTAAAGTACAACGCCTCCAGGCTTGCACGTGAAAACATGCTCTCCCTCTTCCTCCCCATGTCTATAGTCATTCCCTTCTTCCTTTACTGTGTCTCTCCTCTTCTTTTTCCTTCCTCCCTATGTGTCCCTCCCTGTCTTCCCTTCATCCTTCTCTATATGTCTCTCTCTTTTTAGTCCGTCCTTCCCTATATCTCTCTCTTCCCTCCGTCCCTCTGTTTCTTTCTCTCTCTCTCCCTCCCTCTCTCTCTCTTTCTATGTCTCCTTTCTCTACCTCCCTCCCTACTCCTCTCTCCCTCTTATTCTTTCCTCTCTCTTACTAGGTCTCTCTCCTTTTCTTTCCTCTCTCTTCTTTTGGACAAAAATTAAATTGGCCCTTGGGATCAATTTAATTTTTGTCCCCTTCTGTCTCTATTCCTTTTTTATGAAAAAATCGTGAATGGTGACTGGTGAGTGCTAGAAAGTTTCTAACGAAATAAATCCCTCGATCTCTTCCCTTCGCCACTGCAACAAATTATAAAACAAATGTGAAGTTCTTTGTTGCAAATTGCATTGCTCCCTCCCACCATCCCCCACTAATTCCCTCTCGTATAGGGGGGCTCTCTCCCTCGCCTCCTAGTTCTTACTCCTCCTAGTTGTTAGTTTTTCATATAATTCTGTTTCTAATGTCTTTTGTCTGGGAAGAGAAGATTTCATCTGTAACTCGCATGACATTAGGAAATGACTCTACTAGGGCCGGAGCTACAACTTGAGTTTGCCCCAAGCTTACAAGTTTTATAATCTGAAGATTGATTTGATTTCCCAAACAGTTCCGAAAACTTGGTCCAACGAATATATCCTTTAAGTCTGTACCAAATCTCACTTTTTTTCATGAGGGGTACCCTACCTCTGAAGATGTTTTGCTCCACCAGCAATAGAAAAATGGAGGGTTTGACATAAATAGATGTACCACCCTGTAATGCCCTGTATACGTAACGTACAGGGGGAGGTAGAACAGAGGCGGTATGATGTTGAAACGTGGAAAAGAACGTTTCAATGAACTTTGAGGTTACTAATTTTTATTTAGTTTAAACATTAAAATAAAACTGAGAGAGGGAAGGGGGAGAAGGACGGAGAGAGAGAATCTACAAAAATCGAGCGACTTGAGCCCCAAAAGTGTCCTGAAAATCGCGAAATTCTTTCGATCTTTTTCCAAAGCTTAGCCCTGAAGAGCGGATCTTCTGCCCTGAATAAGTAATACGGTCTGAACTTTTAAAAGAAGGAGCTGACTTGAAATCCTCTTTCTACCCTCCCATAAAAAACTACGTCTTTGAGCTCTCTTCTCTAAGTTTCCCTCTACATTTCTCTGTTAATCTTCATCTCCATCTGGAACCTTCTCCAATCTACCCTTTTGCCTAGTCCTCACATTACACACGCCTTGGAATTTCCGCTTTGACCTTATCTTTGTCTACATGGACATAATATCTAACATTCTTTATGTATGTTGGAGCCTTATCTGGATTCTTCTACTTGTAAAGTAACAAGTTTTCCAAGAACAACAGGGTGACATGAAAGTTCTGCGCCTCCTGTGTATGTAATTTTTTAAAACCTTTTCGTTCATATGCAACTTTCCCACACTCAGATCCAGCCCGAATGTCCGTTTTTTGGCACACCCTGTTGTTTGTCCGTCACAGATTAACTTTATTATTTTCTAAAGTAACAAGTTTGCAACAAAAAAGTCCGTGAGAGCTGACATGAGTAGTTGATGAGAATGAGTATATCCGAAACAGATGTTATACATATAAAACCTTACGTTGAGAGTGTGAAGTAAGGTACATATGTAGAAAGAAAGACATCCTCTTTAGGTGAGGTATGCCACCTGCAAATTATTTTAGTCGGTGATTTATTACGGTTGGAGTATGGTTCATACCACCAAGTCAAAATACGATCAAAACCAGCGTACTAAAAAAAGGATGTATATTTTGCAGGGTTTTTACGAGTAAAACGTATGATTTTTATCGTTATTTTCATTTTATAACATATTTTTAAACTCTAATAATACCGTCTGTTAAACAAGCCATAACCTCACAAAAGCCTAACAAAACAATAAAATGTACGTACAGGTTCGGTACACCATTGTCCCTAGGTTTTTCATTTTCAAATCCGTCGCCATTGAAGGGAGAATTTGTAAAAAAAAAAAAAAAAAAAAAAAAAAAAAAAAAAAAAAAAAAAAAAAAAAATTGGAAAAATTTTTCTATTAAATTTTGAAAAAAAAAAAAAAAAAAAAAAAAAAAAAAAATCCAAAAATATCAAACAATTGCGAATAATTTTCAATTTTCACCAATATGTTGGTACGTCACTGTTCCCTTTTGTTTCAGTCTCTCTCTCTCTCCCTCCCCTTCCCCCTCCCTCCCTCTCCCTCCGGGCAGTAGTGGGTGTGAGGATAAGGCAAGAGAGAGTATTCTGAGGGACATAAAGAGAGAGGGGAGGGAGGGAATTGTAACAATACTTGGGAATTACTAAATAGAGGGGAATGAAATGGGAGGTAAAGAGAGGGAAAGAGGCATAGGTGAGCTTGGATAAAGGAGAAAGAGAGGTGTACGGAAACGTTAAAAAAGAAAGAGGAGGGTAGCAAGGAAGAAGGGATAGATGGAAGGGAGAAGGATGGATAGGGAGTAGAATAGAAGAAGAAAGAAGGAGAGGGGAGGAGGAAGAGCTGTGGGAGAAATAGACCTGGCAAAAAGAGAGGGAGGACGATGGAGAAATAGGTTAGGTAGATGGAGGAAGGGAGGATTGAGGAAGGGATATGGTAAAGGTAGAATGAAAGGGGGAGAGGGGAGGGTAAAGATTGAGACAGAAGGGAGAGATGACAAAGTGGGATAAGGGAGAGGAGAGGACATATTGGGACACAAAAGCAATGGTGGTGACAACAATTGGACGAGACATTTTTCCGAATCAATGGAACTGAATGGCAATCCTAATTGTAATTATTATAAACCTCTCCCTCTCCCTCCTCCGCCTTCTCTTATTATTCCGTGAAAATGTCTGCCAATGTCTCTCCCAGTTTCTCCTCCTCATTTATTATAACCAGACAATATTGTCTCCCACTGATGTCTGTATGATTATTAAATTTTGTTACCAACCTCAGTGGTGTAGTGGCTAACGCGTTGTTAATATTATTATTAGCATGCGAGAAGCAGCTCTTTAACTGCTAAGTACACATCAGGTTTGTATGCTTTGACTTTTCGTCGGGAAAGTCATTTATTTACGAGGCACCATCTCTTTAACATGGAATTTTTTCCGCTCCAAAACTGCCTCCTCATAAATTGGGAGCCAAGTGTTAAAATATGTAAAATAGGGGCTCTGATGTATATTAAGAAGCAGGGAGGGAGGTTTAGGCACAAAGGAAGGGAGAGGAGTACCTCCCTCTACTGTTGAAACATTTCTCTGGTAATTCAGAAATCAATAAAAAAAGTATGCATGTGGAGGAATTATTGTTATTTTATTTATTAAGCTCTTTGTTCCCATTCCTCTCTCTCTCCCTTACCTTTTCCCCCCTCTCTGCCTTCCTTTCTTCCCTCCCTCTTTCCCTCCTATCATTTCTCATTCCATTCCGCTCAGAACATTGGGGAATACCACCAACCAACGAGCATTGAAAATTCAAATTTCAACTTTTTACTTTTTTCACAACCTCTTTGGTGTCTCCGCACAGTGAAGGGTTAGGACAAGGTGTAACAAAATTGTTCCCATGTTTGACTGCTTTTTTTTTAGAAATTCCCTTTTTAAAATAGGACAAGGAAAGTCGTGTGGTGTTCACACCAAATTTTTATGGGTATACTGTGTTCATTGATTCAACCGTTTAGCTACATCACCATCCGCTAACTTTTTCGAAAATTTCTAAGGACTCCTTGGTCCTGAGAGGAAGCATTTCCAGACACGATGCTTCAAGAGTAATACCCTCCTCTTACTCTCAGATTATTTACACACAATGTTTTTCTTATTTTATTTTTTAAACAGAAAACATTTTCAAGTGAGAGTTAGTGACCCAGATTTTGTGACCGTCTGCTACTACTATGATACCCTCTTGAAATATTTTCTTTTCTGGGACGTTGAGAAGGGACTATATGGGACGTATCCTCTAATCCCTACCCTGAACTATGATATAGGAGTTCTTTATTTTGAGTTAAATATTCTGCAACCTCTGACGTCTGTCAGCGTTAGGTCGCGGATTTGATTCCTGCCCGGGGGCGGATTTTATCCTAAACGATTTTCGGAAAGGCTGGCTTTCTCCTATCCTGTCTTCCTTCTCTCTCCGCTTTCGGAGCGGTAAGACCTTAGCTGTTAAAGTTCCCTTCATCAAACCTCTTGAAAATTTGTAGCACTAAAGTCCGAAATTTGAAATTTAGCCCAGCAGCACCGCGATTATCCAAGTGGTCACCCATTCGGATACCAACCACTTATAACGATGTTTAACTTCAATTAACGATCGTAAAGTGGTGCATTGAACGTACTATTGCCGCTGGCTCATTTCCACGTTTAAAACTGGAGGTATGGAAGAGGCTGCAACAATAACATATTGAAATAAAAGCAGCCCAGATATGAGAATGGTGTATGAGGGCTGAAGAATGTTCAATACTTCTGCCTGGGAGGTTTAATTGTGTAATTAGGTTATTCTGTTCTGTGCATTCTGTATGCTCTGGTAAAATGTACATATTGTACATTGAAAATGTTCTTCGTATTTAGATTTCCACATAGTTTTTCCGTGTTGTACGTAGTAAAATAATTGTTATATGTATGTTCTATGGATTCTACATAGTTTCTCTTGTGCATCATACACTGTATCATTCCCCTCCCATTTTCACTTACTGTTATGATTATAACAGGAAGTTATAGCGAAGCTCTACTTTGCAATACGAAAGTATTGCCATCGGTTCGAATCTTCAAAATCGGGAAATGTGTTGAAATTCTGGAAATATCTGTTTTTAATTTCCTTATCCTATAATACATTTTACGTATTGTTCTGCTAAATCTTTATTCGAAGAATTTGTAGCGTAACACACCCCACGCAGATACCCACACACATAATTCCGTCAGCCGTTCTATCTGAAGAAGTAGAAATATGAAATATTGAAATCACAAAAATAATAATTCATCAATTTATATATCTTTTGTTAAAAGAAAAGTTTTTTCTTTGGAGAAATGAGAAGAAAATCCCGGAGGTGAGAGAGGGGAGGAGTAGAAGGGATAGGTTAGGGAAGAACCTGGTGGATGAGGGAGAAAATGGAAAGGGGGAGTAAAAGATGAGTTTTTCTTGGGAGAAATAAATCTATATGTAAATTCTTTGTTGTAAGTTAAACAGATTTTTCTCTTTGTTCAACTTCTTCGATGCTTCAGTCATAATAGCACGGACTTTTGTTCAATGGGCACATTTCAATTGCCGTACATAGCTTTTGTAAATTTCTTCTGTGATTTGAAGTATTCTGTGACATCAACTTCAAATGACAAATTATAGTTTATAGCACACGTAAATTCCTTTGAAAAGTTTTTCACCTTGTTCTGGCCTTTGCAGAACACAAATCCCTTAATGGAGAAACACGAAATATCTTCGGGTACCAAAGAAGCTTGCATATTTGTGTTTTATTATTGTTCTTCCCATAAAAAAAGGAAACAGAACAAGAAAGTTTTAGATTTATTTTTCTATATCCACAACAAAATATTACCTGGGTATTACTTTGCTATAGTTTAGAACATGGAAATGCTGGAATTAATAATAATAGAAATGGTAGAGCGAGATAAGGAGCGCCTCAGGAGAGGAGGGAAAGATTAAAAGATATCTATCAGGTAGCCGTACATTTTACTAAAGTGTACCTACTAGAGGCAATTTTATTGGGCCAGCCACTCACTATCGTGGCTGATAGTGATTGGCTGGCCTTAGAGAAGAAGTGAATGAAAATACCCTCACGGTCATAGGAAGGGTATAGCTATACTGGTTACACCAAATACACCATCCAGATACACACCACACTCAATGTTGTTCAACTTAAGTGTACTGAATTGGAAACAAGTGGCTTCAACAACATAAAATTTAGCTCCTGTGTAGGTATCCAATATTGCTATCACAACGTTACCAAGAAGTTCACATTAGTAGAGAGCACAAAGACTCAACTTCGAGGTCAACCAAATCAAAGCATACTCTAATGGTACAAGTTAAAAATAAAGCAAACATTTTTTACTTATAATTAACGTTTAGTCTCGTCTGTTCTAATTACGTATTATTACAACAAAACATGGGTTGACTGGGTGGGCAAATAATAATAATCGTGAAGAAGAGATGTTTTTTCCCCTTGATTTTTCCACCTAAAATTTGAAGGGATGAATGAAAAGTGTATCTGTGCCAAAACTAAGTAATATTATGTCTAATGGTTTCAACCTACCTCGGAAGAAAATTGGTTTGGGTTGAGAGTATGGGTTGAAATTCAACTCCTAGCTGATGGATTTTATCTGATAATTCCCATCAGTATATTCCTATCAGCAGCCGCGGTAGAAACCCTTCTAAGGAATTTCAGACCCCTATCGAACCTATTTTTTCAATATTTATAATTGACTTAGAAAACGGCAAGAAGGAGAAAATTCCCAGGTATTACCACACGGTATGAGAATTTTTCCCCATTCAGACATCATGTATATGGAGAAAACGAGATGTATACATTCATACAAGCCTCGTGCAACACACACACAAACGTGCATACATCAGGAAGACACAAACACAATGGCAGAAGACGGAATTCCGCCAATCAATTGTGATATGCGTGGTTTAATTGTGTTGGCTAACGCGAGGCGCATGTCATCGCTAACGATCAGTTTGTTTCTGTGTTTTGTTTTAATAATCAATAACGTTGAAAATCCTCTTTCGCTCAGATAAGTGGTACTGAACAGCATCAGCGGTCAAACTTTCTTGACTTGGCGGGGCGGAGCGCTACCGCGCTCCTTAATCAGCAGCCGCGGTAGAAACCCTTCTAAAGAATTTCAGACCCCTATCGGACCTATTTTTTCAATATTTATAATTGACTTAGAAAACGGCAAGAAGAAGAAAATTCCCAGGTATTACCACACGGTATGAGAATTTTTCCCCATTCAGACATCGTGTATACGGAGAAAACGAAACGTACACATTCATACAAGCCTCGTGCAACACACACACACACAAACGTGCATACATCAGGAAGACACAAACACAATGGCAGAAGACGGAATTCCGCCATTGCCATGAAATTACATTCTCTCTTCTCTCTATGATGCTGCTTTTGTAAGCATTTGATGCGATAGAGCTCTATGGGATGTTGAAGACATAACTAGACTGGTAGACAGAGGTTTCAAAAGAGATTCCCGGAAAAAAGGTGCAGTCGTGTGGACATGAAAATGGTACGAGAAGAGAAAAGACTGAAAAGAGTCAACCAACCTCAGTGGTGTAGTGTATAGCGTGCTGATGGACTGGTTGATATAGAGAGGTTCATTCAAAGAAGAAAAGAAGGTGGTCCAAAGAAAATATAGTGGACGAATGGGGATCTTTGTGAGAAGGAATCACTGGTCATCTTTTTCTTCGTTTACTCTTGTCTTTTCCCACTCAAGCAGTTTGTGTCTGCTAAGGAATTACTAGTCTGCCTTGAAGTAATGTGTATAACATCCCATTCTAAAAGAAAGACGGAATTACTTTGGGGCTGTTTACCCCTACACCTAAGCGTCAGAGTGGGCTTGTTGTGTCATTAGCCATGACTACTCTGACTAGTGACGCAGTGATACCTAATATGAAGGAATCACCAGACATGATATAAGAAAACAGAGCTAAGCTGGTGAAAACTAACACGTAATGGCAACCCTGTCAAGGTCATAGAAAAAAGGAGTTACCTATATTCGTACCTACATAAGTGGTACATTACTGGTGTTGGTTGGAAAAGTACATACGTAAGTATACATGGAAACTGTATACGCTTTACCGACTAACATGTGGCTGCAAAGAAATTGTACTATCCGCATTTAAAATTACACACTGTGCTTAATTTTAACTGTTAAATGCTGGTTGGTGTAAGTGAGGTGTAAACAGCACGTGGAATATTATACAACGACTTGGGTTATTCCGTGTATTATTACTTGATACATATTTCCGTACAAAGGCCGTCCCACATTTTCAATTGTTTCATATGATTTATTTTCCTTGTTGTAGTGAAACTATTTTTGTTTTGTCCTCAAATCCTTTGAACGATGGAAAATCGTTAAATATTTCTAGGAATTTTTATCAGTCAAAGGAAATTTCCTGTCTCAAGTTAGAAATGTTTAAATCCTAAGAAAGAACATGCATTTACACCATTTTTAGAGACACCTGAGTACTGAATCAAGAGATTTTATGTCATTTTTAGCCTGGTTAGGCTTGTTTCATCTTGTCATATTGATAGATTCTGACGTGACTTTGTGAAGATTCATCTTGAAAAGAAGAACACAAATAGCTTTTACTCTTCACAGTTGGGGGAGGGACTTAAAGTTCCGTAACTTGAAGTCTGTTGACTTGGTTGAAATCCCAGCGGAATGGCGACTCATGTGCCCTTTGCAGTTAAAGGGCTTGTTTCTCACACGGAAAAAAGATGATAACAATATAATAATAATGAAGATTTCATTAACAATGAATAGAGAATACTTTAGGAACGGGAAACAACGAGATAAAATCCAAACTAACACTAAACCCCTACCTACCTACCTAACTTTTACATTAAAGTACAACGCCTACAGGCTTTCACGTGAAAACTTGCTCTCCCTCTTCCTCCCTATGTCATTCCCTTCTTCCTTTATTGTGTCTCTCCTCTTCTTTTTCCTTCCTCCCTATGTGTCCCTCCGTGTCTTCCCTTCATCCTTCTCTATTTGTCTCTCTCTTTTTAGTCCGTCCTTCCCTATATCTCTCTCTTCCCTCCGTCCCTCTGTTTCTTTTTCTCTCTCTCTCCCTCCCTCTCTTTCTATGTCTCCTTTCTCTTCATCCCTCCCTACATCTCTCTCCCTCTTATTCTTTCCTCTCTCTTACTAGGTCTCTCTCCTTTTGTCCCCTTGTGTCTCCTCTCTACTCCTTTCCCTCCCTCTGTCTATCTCCTTCCCCACTTGTCTCTTTTCTCCTCTCTCTCTCTCTTCCCTTCCTCCCTCTCTCTGTCTCTCTCCTCTATTTTATTCCCTCCCCATCTCCCTCTCTTCCTCTATATTTCAAGTTTGTACTGTCGAGGTGCATAGTAAAGGAACTTCCTAGTCTCATCCTGTTAATATAAATGAATTATTCAGTCATTTTCTCTTGTTCTTTTCTCCTTTCTCCCCCTCTTCTTCTTCTGCATTCTTTCTTCTTATCTCAGGTCTTCTTTTTCTGGGAGAAATAGTCTAGGACAAACATTCCCTATACTCTCTTAGGCCCTATTCCTGTAATTCCTTATCTCTTTATCTTACCTTTCTCCCTTTATCTTTCTCTCCTTCCTTGCAGTCTTTCCAGTACAGTTTATTCATTTTACTTTCTATTTTTTTTTTCTGTAAATCTTTAATAATATTCGACTGGGGAAATAAACTATAGAAATGAAGAATATAAAGAAATGAGGGAATCACAAAGGGAAGAACGACTAGGAATTCTACAGAAGAAAACAAGGAAGTGATTTGAAGCACCTGGACGCCTCCTAACTGGGTAAAGTGCTACATACACACTGCTTGTATGGAGAAAGTTTGCCCTATATTCTTCCCAGCTCTGTAGTTATACTCGTAATAATGAAAAACTCCCTGATAATTTTAAATTGTTTATGAGAAAACTTTTTGGTTCATTCCTCAGGGATTGTTCTTAGGTCCCCAAGTTCCTTTATTGTCACTTTGATGAAATTTTTTGATATTGCTTCAGTGTACGCTGTTTACGGTTTTTCGGTTGTCCTTAATTCTTTTCTTTCTGGAGTTTCTAGAATTTGTATGTGACATTCTTGTTTGGGTGACTCGGAAGTCCTTTTCGAGGTTCAAGTTTTGAGACCAACAGGTCCGGGAAAAGTTATGGAATTTATTCATTTTAGAAAGAGTTTCTGACTGTCGTTAAGTTTGAATTTCCTATCTCTGTAACGGGACTGAAGTGGTTAATATGTTTTTTAATACCTTTGAAGCAAAGGGATCGAGGATGCTGTTAACCCATTTCGTCACCTACTCCTTTCTCTCCCTCTGTCTATCTCCTTCCCCACTTGTCTCTTTTCTCTTTTCTCCTCTCTCTCTCTCTCTCTCTCTCTCTTCCCTCCCTCCTTCTCTCTGTCTCTCTCCTCTATTTTATTCCCTCCCCATCTCCCTCTCTTCCTCTATATTTCAAGTTTGCACTGTCGAGGTGCATTGTAAAGGAACTTCCCTAGTCTCATCCTGTTAATATAAATGAATTATTCAGTCATTTTCTCTTGTTCTTTTCTCCTTTCTCCCTCTCTTCCTCTTCCGCATTATACTTTATAAATGGTGCTTCACTATATCAAAGTTGCTCTTACTAGGGTTAACAAAACCTTCTAGGTGGCACAAAGTTGGTCGACTTCCGTACAAAGTGAAAGTTTTCCATTATTCCCCATCGACATCAATTCTCTTCAACGGGTTTCGGCTGTGGTCGTAAATTTCATCACCACTTAGATTATTATTCGTTTTCCAAGTGTTCTAATTGTTTTCCGTGTAATAGTTTCTCTTGACTCGCTCGGTGGCTAGACAGCCAATTTACGTTCCGACCCTGTGACCTTTCTACAGGATTTTCCAAAAACGTATGACAACGTACTTTTTTATACACGATTTTGCTGAAAGCGTATTTGTGGAGAGATGTTAGATGGCTCCTTTAATTTTGAAAGATCACCATGAGTCTAGGGCTTAATGAGACTTCAAAACTACTCAGTTTTTTTTTTCTGCTTCTGAAACTCACAAACGGCTTGACGCCACATTGCAGCAAACCGTCATGAAATAAAGAATGGGGGTCCTGAGTGAAAGGTCAAATTTCGTGTTTCCTTCTTCCTTCGTCACAACTGTCATGTCACCCATCCTGCCACCAATTTAGACTGTTCAAGATTTTGTGACGGAAAGGTTTTGCCACGAGGGGAGAAAATAGACGATTGCATTGAAGAATGGATTTTCCTTTTTGACGTTATCAAGAGAAAAACAGAGGAGAAGGAAGGAGAAAAAACGAGAGAGAGAAAAGAGGGGAGGAAGAGGGAGGGAAGAAAGGAGAGAGAGAGGGTCTCCTGAATTCTTCCATCAATCATGTGGTCAAGAGAAAGAACGTTTCAATTCGTTCTTTCTCTCCTTTTTCTTACTCCTCCTCCCCCTCTTCTTCTTCACTCCCCTTCTATCTTGCCCTTATCTCTCTCAATGTGACTGTCACTTTTCAAATGTGATGTGAAGATAATGGTAGAAAAATGAGTTCGAGATGTCTTCCCAGGGTGGACCCTTTTCTTGTAATCTGTGAATTTCGAGAAAAAAAGAAACACTCTTCTTCTTCACTCCCCTTCTATCTTGCCCTTATCTCTCTCAATGTTACTGTCACTTTTCAACTGTGTGAAGATAATGGTAGAAAAATGAGTTCGAGATGTCTTCCCAGGGTGGACCCTTTTCTTGTAATCTGAATTTCGAGAAAAAAAGAAATGACAAAAAAAGTAAAAAGATGGAACCTCACAGTCATCCATCCAGAGGACGAAGATGAAGAAGAAGAAAGGGACACCTGCAAAGTGGTTGTGATGTGTTTTGCAAAAATCAAGAAATGAATTCACAAAGCATAATAGGTACTCCTAATAAAATCCATGTACAAATGTACAATTTTATTGTACACATGGCTGATTTATTGATTTTATTTTAAGAATTCCTCGATTGAAAATATCACATATTCTTTTCCTTGGCGTCATCCCTGAACATCTTCTTCCCCTCCTTTTCCTCACCTTCTTCTTGTTCTTTTGATAATCCCTCCTCCTCCTTCTTCTTCTTTTCGTTATCTTCTTCTTCCTCCTCTCCTTCGTGTTGTGTTGTTTGGAAATAATTTCACGGCGCCAAGTCTGTGTGTCTCCACACAGCATCGAGCTTTATCTCCCGGGCAGACAAAACTCATCCTCCCTTTTGTTGGTCTGCTATTGCCAAAAGTTTCCTGAAAGTTTTTGTTTTTAAACTCTTCTTCGGCTCTCTCTCTTTTTCTCTCTCTCTCTTCTTCGGCTCTCTCTCTTTCTCGCTCGCTCGCTCACTCTTACTGTCGTAATTACTTCTTTTTCTATTGTTTTGTTGAGAAATTAATTGGAAGAATATGCTTCTTCAATTTTGCTGTCTTTTTTTATTCTTACTGTCGTAATTACTTCTTTTTCTATTGTTTTGTTGAGAAATTAATTGGAAGAATATGCTTCTTCAATTTTGCTGTCTTTTTTTTACATTTATGAACAATGTCCCTAGCTTGTTTTAGTATCAGGTGATTAGACGAGGTATGTATAACTGTCACTTGAAATTTCACCTCCATTGTACTTGTAGATCTAGATCTAGAACTTTTTATGATGAACTAAATTTACAATAAACGAAATTGAAATTTTAGAAATACATATACCCGAACACTGTACGTGGAATGTACATACTAAAAAAAAGTCCATGCTTATCAAAACAGTACAACCACATGAAAAGCGAAATGGCAGAGGAAAAAAAATGCCAGAAATATGTACTGAGAGAAGAAAATTGAAAATGTTTTTATTAAAACCGCACCCGAAAAAAAGCGTGCTTTGGAATTCCCGAACACTGTACGTGGAATGTACATACTAAAAAAAAAGTCCATGCTTATCAAAACAGTACAACCACATGAAAAGCGAAATGGCAGAGGAAAAAAATGCCAGAAATATGTACTGAGAGAAGAAAATTGAAAATGTTTTTATTAAAACCGCACCCGAAAAAAAGCGTGCTTTGGAATTCCGTTTCCAAGCCCGGGGTTATTTTTGGTTGGGGCTGAATCATGTACATATTTATCTCGTTTTTTCATTAACCATACAAATAACCTTGTAAACAGCAATCTGAGATAAGCCTAATACGAAATGAATAGATTGAGACTTAGGATTTCGAGAGAGGCAAAAATGTAAGCCGTATAGCTTCTTTAGAAACCGCATATCATATTATTGGGTACATGGTGGCTCTCAACACTCTGGTGTGTAATATTCAAAGATACGTGAAAATTTCGATTGCATTTTGGAAACTCTACGAAAAATGTAATTTTGCATTTTTAAAACTTGGGGGGGGGGAATATTAATTAGTAATAGAAAGTAAAACATGTGATTGCATTTTGAAAATTTTTATAAAGAAAAAGAAAAAAAAATGTGATTGCATTTTGAAAACTTTTTGTTTAAACTTGAAAACATGAAACTCTCAAAGTGTCTTGGTAAGTCCAGTGCTAAAAAGAGGTGCCCAAGATACATAGAGAAAGAAGAGGATCTGTGTGGAACCATGTGGAATACTACCACAATGTCGAAACGTAAATTTTCTGTGGTGAGCTAAAAAGTTGTGACGCTTTGAAACTATAAAACAGAACAAGAATAGTCTCCTAGAAAGAACCTGGAAAAACCTCAGGCAATCCTTTGCGCCACTTCCAAGAATATACCACATCAATGAGAGGTAACACAATACTATGATACCACATCAAACAAAAGCTACGTAGTGTTTCCCTTTGTCTTGAAATGCTCATAGAAGAAAAACATTTTTTCCCCATATTTAATTAAAGATAGCAGCAAAGTCTCAACGGTATTCTGTCAGTTCCCTGAAGAAATGCATGTAGTACGGGGTGAACTTTTCAGACGAATTTCTGTAATAAATAAAGGTATTTTCTTGGTGTTGACTCAGCCTCACCCTGAGGTTTCTCTCCACGCTCCACCACACCACTATCTCCACACTGAACGCCACTACTACTACTACTACTCCTCCTACTCTCCGCCACATTACCATCCCCCTGCGTCACCTCCATTGCCTCCACAACAGCATTGTAGTAGTTCTTGGTGTCATGGGATTATAGGATAACCTATTCCAAGTTGACAGTCCAAATAAGGCACTACACTACTTGTAGTACTTGTTTATACTTAATTACTTGAACTTTTTGTCGCATATACGTAAAATTTGCGCGAGTGATGGTGTTTCATGTTTTCGAGTTTCCTTTTTGCCCGTTTGTAATTTGTACGTTTACTTTTTCCGAACTTTCTCATATCAGGGGATGGGATATTGTGTAATTAAAGAGCGCGGTATTTCTAGATTTAATTTGTCCCTCCATCGCGCGCGGGGAGAGGGAAAGTTCTGAAGTGCTTATTAGCAACTTTCTCTAAAGTGGAATATTAGTTTCGAAGATTTTGCTGATTTAAATCCGGACTCCGCCGCCCCCTTCCCTGTGGAAAGTAATCCAAATATTTACCCAACTTTTTCCTTTGAAAAAGGAAGTAGAAGATTTGATCGGATAATCCTTACCCTATTTCCTTTTGATGAGGAGGGGAAATGAAATGGGAGTGGGGGAAATTTATTTACTGTGGGTGCAAGCAGTTTGTTTATTTTTTTTCTCTCCTTGGATTTATTCTGGTACCCTGTTGCCTATTTTTCTCGAAATTACAGACAGATTTTTGTAATGACTGTGGTCTCTACAGTTCTAATAATCTTAGGGGAATTCATGATATTTTTAATCAGCAAAACGTGATCATGGTCACTGCCACTAGGTTATTGCACTTTGTGAAAACCACTTGTGGTATACAGGTATACTGAATATTGTGAAAAAGCAAGCACAAAAATCAGCTGCATCTCTTTTCGTTTTAATAACACTCATTTATCCTCTCGTCCCAACATGATGGAAGAAATTAAATTTCCACAAGATTACATGTTATCGTCAAAGTGTGTAATCATTCTGCACTTTGTGTAAAAAGAACAGGCAAGACTTGAAAAGTCTCTAAAGTTCTAATAATCTTAGGGGAATTAATGATATTTCTAATCAGCAAAACGTGATCATGGTCACTGTCACTAGGTTATTGCACTTTGTGAAAACCTGCACTTGTGGTATACTGAATATTGTGAAAAAGCAAGCACAAAAATCAGCTGCATCTCTTTTCATTTTAATAACACTCACATATCCTCTCGTCCCAACATGATGGACGAAATTAAATTTCCACAAGATTACATGTTATCGTCAAAGTGTGTAATCATTCTGCACTTTGTGTAAAAAGAACAGGCAAGACTTGAAATCCTCTCATACACACCAGTTTCTTTGTTGCCACATGTTACGGTGCTATTTTATCTGGGAAAAGTAGTAAAAGATAATTCCTCAGCATTTATTGCAACTCTCCGAGACGTGAAATTTAAGCAAATTAAAACACGTTCAATCTTTGGGAGAAAACATGAAGATCTTCGGGTTGGATTTTGAATAATATCCATTTTCCTGTTTTCGAAAATCCGGGATTTTAATTCATGCTTTCCTTCCAGAATAATTTCATTTGGATGGATTAGTTGGGATGGGTAAAATGACTGATAAAAGACAAACATAGATATGTAGCTCTTTCAGAGCAATCCATCATTACAATCTTTCTATTTTCTATCTATCATGTTCTATAAATTTTGTGAAAATGGGATTTATTTCCGTTAAGATGTAAAAGTAGGGAGGGAGGAAGAGGAATGGGAAGGAGGAGAGAAGTAGAGAGGGAGAGAAGAGAGAAAAAGGGATAGAGGGGAATGGGAGAGAGAGAAAAGGGGATGGAGTTAGACAGTTAGAGGAATAGAAGAGTTAGGTGAGGAGAGATGGGGAAGGGAGAGAAAGAGGAATAGGACGGAGAGAGAGTTCCCCTGGAAATGGAGGATTAGGGGGAGAGAGGAGGAGATAAAATATAGGAGGGAATATGAAAAGGGAGGGGTAGACAGGAGAAGGAAGGAATGGTAGGAGTATAGGAGAGGGAGGGATAAGGAAGGAAGGAAGGAGGTAGTGCTGGTGGATAATGACTGAACGAAAAAAACAAGTTCCAAGTTTCTTTCTTTTTCGGTCCGTCTGTAGTGACCAAAACTCTCGAACGATTCATCTGAATTTGGTGAAGTTTGGCAAACATGTTCGAGAAACAAAGAAAATTTTGCCTTTAAATTTAGACCTTTTGGGAGTTTAAAAGGGAACTTTTTTACTGATATCTACAATAAAATTCACTCAGTTCACTAAAACAGTTGTGCGTTTAAAGGGGAGAGCGTTTTAAAGAGGTGGAAAGGAGCTCAATATGGGGGTGTTAAAATCAAGTGAATATTTCCTGATAGATTGTGAAAGAAGGAGAGAACGGAAAAGAGACAGAGAGGGGAAGGGAGAGGGAGAAGAAAAGAGAGTGGAAAAGGGAGAAAGGGGGGATTGAGGTGAGAGATAAAATGTGAAAAGGGGGAGGTAGACACATAGAGGAGGAGATATAAAAGCTATATCTACCTATCTACAACTTGGGTGTCGGGTTAATATTCTCAACATAATGAATGAAATGTAGCAGAAATACGATAAATACCGACACAACACACAAAGATGGACTGATAATAATGTGAGCTCTGTAAGCCAGAGCTTGTTTATGTTTATCATTATAAACCAGAGTTGTACAAAATACAAACCTCGAAACGGTCGATATGTTACGGGATACCAACATATAAAGAGGCGCAATAATACTGTTGAAATAGAATACGATGAACTATAAATGAGGAACTCGTAAAGGAACTATAGACGTCCTACTTCGACAGTCTAAATAAAGAACTACACTACAAAAGACTGGTGAAAACATTGTATATCAGAGCTTCTTAACCCCACATGAAGCCCTTACGGACCAAAGGTTCTTAATTTATGGTCCAAACCCTTTTGGCCTCACATGATGCATGATGGTGACTGCACCTCGAGATTTAACAAGAACTCTACTATAGGAGACCAACACCCATCTAGAAACCTGCCAGTCAGCAAGCAACTAGCTGTTGAAACAACCAAACTGGCATTAACCAAGTTCGTGGCACAAACCATTCAAGTTATGTATCTTGGCACAAGGCCTAAGTAAAATCCGAGTACAAAGTACAATCCCATCAGCCCTTACGTTGAACAGTCCTCGTAATAAACACGTCAGACAAATCTTATGGAGCGGAATTTAGAACTTCAGACTGAAGCCTGAAGCTTGGAGGCACTACTACCTCTCCAGATTTAATAGCATGCCACGTGATGTATGCTGTATTTGTTTAGGATACACTATACACTCCAAACACGTTTCTATTTTAACACGCAGCAACAGCAGCAGCAACAGTACCAGTAACAGCAGATTTTCATCAACTTGAGTCAGCAGAGCATACGAAATACACAATCAGTCTGAATCTCTGAATACGAGATGGAAACATGGTTCGAGTTATTTGGCCAATCTAGTCAGATTGGTTGGTGGGGCGTTTGCCTTGTAAGTGCTAGGCCGCGGGTTCAATTCCCGCCCGGGGCGGAATTTATCCTGAACGTATAAGGTTCGTTCTCGGAACGGCTGTCTTTTTCCTATCCTGTCTTCCTTCTCTCTTGTTCATCGTTATTTGATTTTAATCGATCATGAAGTGCTGACTGAGAGAGAGATTCTACTTTTCTAGAGCTTCAAAATAACAAGATGTATGCAAGAGCTCTAAAGGTGTGTCCACTGTCCACATAATATATGATCGACGCGACGAGGTGAATGAAGTGGTAGCATATCGAGGCAGTGTGGACGGTTCAGTCGACATCGATCGATGGTCGTCGACTATGTTTGGACACAGCTTAGACTTGAAATAATTTCCATAACTAAATTACCTAGTATATTGTATTATAAACAGTACAAATAAACCATCTAAATCCAAAATGTTGACCTTATGACACAATGGTCTCTTCATTGTCTCCCACCATCAGGACACCCCATCTTCATTCTTCATATCCGAGGAAACTCTCTCCTGAAATAAATCTAATTCTGACGGTAACATGTATAAAAAAAAAAAATCTCCTTTCCTCATCTCCTTTGAAATCTCTCTCCTCTTTCCCCCCCCTAAATTCCTCCTCTCTCCTCCCTCATCTGCCAACATCTATCTCTAATCTGATGCAGAAAAAAATGACGTTATTAAAATATTATTACGGCGAGAAACATCTGCAGCACGCCACTTGAGTCTGTGTCATAGCATGTCCCGCCTCCTCCTTAAGCCTCTAATGCAGTCGTTATAAACAATTTAATCTCTTTTTAATTAAAAAATAATGACGTTGATGATAATGATATTTTTTTTTCTACGTTCTACGAGATTTCACTCCAGTTATGGAGGAAAGGGAAGGAGTATTTATTTATTTGAGGAGTATTTTTATTGTCTATTTATTTTTTTCAACAGCAATGAAATAATGCCTGGAAAAGCTCACTTTTTAATCATCTTTGTTTTTTGCGTACCTACTCCTCGCCTCCTCCTTAAGCCTCTAATGCAGTCGTTATAAACAATTTAATCTCTTTTTAATTAAAAAATAATGACGTTGATGATAATGATATTTTTTTTTTTCTACGTTCTACGAGATTTCACTCCAGTTCTGGAGGAAAGGGAAGGAGTATTTATTTATTAGAGGAGTATTTTTATTGTCTATTTATTTTTTTCAACAGCAATGAAATAATGCCTGGAAAAGCTCACTTTTTAATCATCTTTGTTTTTTATAAAATTACTGCATGAAATTGCCTATATTCGTCTTACAGCTTTCAATGTTAAAACAAGTGAATTTGTATGAATGCCTGATAATTATTTAGTTATGCAATGTGCAATAAATCTCGGAAATTTGCCACCTTTACCTCTTAGTTCTTAGATAGGTAGTACATGCTTCTTTTAGTTCTTAGATAGGTAGTAGGTACTACATGCTTCGATTTCATCATTAATTTTCTAATTTGATTTGTAACTTTTTGTCATACCTGTTATCATTTGTACGTACCCATCTACTTTACTTATTGTATGAATTTGCCACCTTTACCTCTTAGTTCTTAGAAAGGTAGTACATGCTTCAATTTCATCATTAATTTTCTAATTTGATTTGTAACTTTTTGTCATACCTGTTATCATTTGTACGTACCCATCTACTTTACTTATTGTATGTTTTCCATTTCTCTGTTCACAGGTAAGTTGCTCAATGATTCACCAGATGTTATGAAAAATTCGTGAATGGTGACTGGTGAGTGGTAGAAAGTTTCTAACGAAATAAATCCCTCGATCTCTTCCCTTCGCCACTGCAACAAATTATGAAACAAATGTGAAGTTCTTTGTTGCAAATTGCATTGCTCCCTCCCACCATCCCCCACTAACTCCCTCTCGTATAGGGGGCTCTCTCCCTCGCCTCCTAGTTCTCTACTACTAGTTGTTAGTTTTTCATATAAATCTGTTTCTAATGTCTTTTGTCTGGAAGAGAAGATTTCATCTGCAACTCGCATGACATTAGGAAATGACTCTACCAGGGCCGGAGCTACAACTTGAGTTTGCCCCAAGCTTACAAGTTTTATAATCTGATTGATTTGATTTTCCAAACAGTTCCGAAAACTTGGTCCAACGAATATATCTTTTAAGTCTGTACCGAATCTCACTTTTTTTTTTCATGAGGGGTACCCTACCTCTGAAGATGTTTTGCTCCACCAGCAATTGAAAAATGGAGGGTTTGACATAAATAGATGTACCACCCTGTAATGCCCTGTATACATAACGTACAGGGGGAGGTAGAACAGAGGTTACAATGGCGGTATGAAGTTGAAACGTGGAAAAGAACGTTTCAATGAACTTTGAGGTTACTATTTTTTTATTTAGTTTAAACATTAAAATAAAAAAAGTTCGAAAAATATGAATAAAAATGCTATATTAAAATATTCCATTCCATTGTTCTCGTATTTTGAATATCTATTTTCCACAAGAATATTTTGTTCGTGTTCAAAATATGCAGCGAATATTATTGTAAAATATTTTGTTTGCTTTCCACAAGTAATATTGATGGCAAATGTTTTCTATTCATACACATCCATAAAATGTTGAGAAGTAAAAGAAGAAGATCCATAAAGTGTAGATTCCAGGGGTATTTGATTATCATAAAATGGCAGAAAAATAACAACGCTCTCTTGTGATGATTTATGCAGAAAAAAAAGTTAACATTAATAAAATTGTTTTCTTTTATTATGTAGATGTATGTATAATGAATAATGAGAAATCTGCCTATCATTGTTTATGTTTTACCCTATTAGTATTGTTATGTATATAATAAAATTATAGAAAGTAGGTACAATGTTATTTTTTTTCATCGATGTGTCTGTTCTACAAAAACAACACTTGATAAATAGGACCCCGAAGATCTTGTCTGTTGCGGTCCATTTTCCGAAGGACCATATTGGTAATCCATCTATTTATCAGGGAGCACTGATAAATAGTTGAAGCCCTGATCAGTATCCAAACTATTGAAATAACGCGCAGCGTATGTAGCTGTTCAAATAAGTCAGCAGCGAAAACAACTTTGCTTGTTGTAAAGCAATTACAGCGATTTCCAAGATAAAGATCTCTTAAGGAAAGTAATTCAGCCGCTCTCTTGCTCTGTTCTTGTATCCTGTATCCGGGATTGTAGCTTTTTAAACTAAATTTGTTTCCTTTTTAGAAAAAGCTGAAAAAAAGGCTTGGCTGGGACTGTGGGGGGGGGAAAATGGGAGCTAATGGGGGAGGAAGGAATACTTGAACTTAAATTTAAGAGTGCAAGATATTTAATCCTGCTGGGGATTAGTGTGAAAAAAAGGCTTGGCTGGGACTGTGGGGAGGGGAAAATGGGAGCTAATGGGGGAGGAAGGAATACTTGAACTTAAATTTAAGAGTGCAAGATATTTAATCCTGCTGGGGATTAGTGTTTGGAAAACTTTTTGCATCTTTGAGAAAATTACGAGTATAGAGTGGAATTAGGGCAGCTTTTGGGCTGGTTGTTTAAACAAACTCTCTCTCTCTTATGTTGTGATTATGAATGTGCGTACTGTTCATATCCCATTAGTTGAAGAGGTTTGATAGAGGGACCTGTAACTGCCAAGGTTTTATCTTCCCGAAAGCGAAGAGAGAAGGAAGGTAGGATAGGAGAAAACCAGCCGTTCCGAGAACGAACCTTACTTGTACAAAATAAAATCCGCCCCGGGCAGGAATCGAAACCGCGATCCAGAGTGAGAAAGTAAGAGTCAAATGAGAAAAAAAATCCTCTTGAACTTGAAGGAAAAATAATACAAGAACACTTTCCTCTTATATTTTTAATGAATTGAAAAATAATGAATGAATAAATCAGAAGGAAAAGAGGAAGGGAAAACTCGACAAAAACAAATTAATGAAAAAAATAGAAAGTAATAATAATGAAGAAACCAAAAAGAGGAAGGGAGCAAAAACAATATTAATGAGGAAAATGAAGAAAACAAAAATTGTTCATTTGGATTGCAAAACAAGGGACCCAAACATGCTAAATTGCTAAAAGGTGTACGTACACGCTTTACGAATCTGTGTCATAGCATGCCCAGTCGCCTATAACCTACAGCTTTTGTATGTCTTTCAATAGGTTTGTATGCTTTGACTTTTCGTCGGGAAAGTCATTTATTTACGAGGCACCATCTCTTTAACATGGAATTTTTTCCGCTCCAAAACTGCCTCCTCATAAATTGGGAGCCAAGTGTTAAAATATGTAAAATAGGGGCTCTGATGTATATTAAGAAGCAGGGAGGGAGGTTTAGGCACAAAGGAAGGGAGAGGAGTACCTCCCTCTACTGTTGAAACATTTCTCTGGTAATTCAGAAATCAATAAAAAAAGTATGCATGTGGAGGAATTATTGTTATTTTATTTATTAAGCTCTTTGTTCCCATTCCTCTCTCTCTCCCTTACCTTTTCCCCCCTCTCTGCCTTCCTTTCTTCCCTCCCTCTTTCCCTCCTATCATTTCTCATTCCATTCCGCTCAGAACATTGGGGAATACCACCAACCAACGAGCATTGAAAATTCAAATTTCAACTTTTTACTTTTTTCACAACCTCTTTGGTGTCTCCGCACAGTGCAGGGTTAGGACAAGGTGTAACAAAATTGTTCCCATGTTTGACTGCTTTTTTTTTAGAAATTCCCTTTTTAAAATAGGACAAGGAAAGTCGTGTGGTGTTCACACCAAATTTTTATGGGTATACTGTGTTCATTGATTCAACCGTTTAGCTACATCACCATCCGCTAACTTTTTCGAAAATTTCTAAGGACTCCTTGGTCCTGAGAGGAAGCATTTCCAGACACGATGCTTCAAGAGTAATACCCTCCTCTTACTCTCAGATTATTTACACACAATGTTTTTCTTATTTTATTTTTTAAACAGAAAACATTTTCAAGTGAGAGTTAGTGACCCAGATTTTGTGACCGTCTGCTACTACTATGATACCCCCAAATTTTTGATATATTTCTTTCTTCTTTCTATGTATTGAAATGGGTATACTGTGTTCAATTGTTCATTGATTCAACCGTATAGCTACATCACCATCCGCTAACTTTTTTCGAAAATTTCTAAGTACTCCTTGTCCTGAGAGGAAGCATTTCCAGACACGAGGCTTCAAGAGTGATACCCTCCTCTTACTCTCAGATTATTTACACACAATTCTTATTTTATTTTTTAAACAGAAAACATTTTCAAGTGAGAGTTAGTGACCCAGATTTTGTGACCGTCTGCTACTACTATGATACCCTCTTGAAATATTTTCTTTTCTGGGACGTTGAGAAGGGACTATATGGGACGTATCCTCTAATCCCTACCCTGAACTATGATATAGGAGTTCTTTATTTTGAGTTAAATATTCTGCAACCTCTGACGTCTGTCAGCGTTAGGTCGCGGATTTGATTCCTGCCCGGGGGCGGATTTTATCCTAAACGATTTTCGGAAAGGCTGGCTTTCTCCTATCCTGTCTTCCTTCTCTCTCCGCTTTCGGAGCGGTAAGACCTTAGCTGTTAAAGTTCCCTTCATCAAACCTCTTGAAAATTTGTAGCACTAAAGTCCGAAATTTGAAATTTAGCCCAGCAGCACCGCGATTATCCAAGTGGTCACCCATTCGGATACCAACCACTTATAACGATGTTTAACTTCAATTAACGATCGTAAAGTGGTGCATTGAACGTACTAGCGAAACGCTTCTTGTAGATTGATAGCAGGTGCACTGGAGAAAAGTAATACTTCTTTGCGTTTTAGCACTAAAACGAAGAATCACTAGAGTTAGGTTTATCAGTTTGTGCTGACGAGTGACTAATGCTGTCACCCCAAGGTGCTGTCGGCCTCGTAAAAACGAAATTGAGGCGTCAATAAAAATTCAAGTACTAGGGTTTAAAGCACCTAAAAACTAACTAGCCTGAACATTTAGTTTCATTATTAGGATATTTTATTATAGATATTAGAAATGATATTTATTAATCACCAACACCACCCTGTAACACTGAACGCAGAAATCTTTGGAAAAATGAAGACTCTTGTCCTCTCAAAAGGAAATTAAGATGGGAAACAACTCAATTATGATTGGGGGACATTCATCTTTTGTGTTAAGAAGAGCGCTTGGAAAATTGAAAAACCTCACAATATTATTATCCTACAGGGTGTCCTCACTTTTGAAGTGTGTACCAGGCTACTAGGGAAATTCAAGTAATAGGGTTTAAAGCGCCTAAAAGGGGGGAAAAGTAGGGTTTAAAACACCTAAAAAATAACTAGCCTGAACATTTAGTTTTATTATTAATATTATGATATTAGAAATGATATTTATTAATCACCAACATCACCCTGTAACACTGAACGCAGAAATCTTTGGAAAAATGAAGACTCTTGTCCTCTCAAAAGAAAATTAAGATGGGAAACAACTCAATTATGATTGGGGGACATTCATCTTTTGTGTTGAGAAGAGCGCTTGGAAAATTGAAAAACCTCACAATATTATTATCCTACAGGGTGTCCTCACTTTTGAAGTGTGTACCAGGCTACTAGGAAATGCTTGTGTAATTCATTACTTAAGTACCAAGTATTAATGACATAAATGGACAGTTGGATAGTAGAAGAATTAAAGAAAGGAAAATATGGGAGAGATAAAGAGGGAAGATAATAGAAAGAGAAAGAATTTAAAAAGAAAAGGACAGGTAGGAAAATATCTCTGAAAGAAAAAAAGTACTGAATTGGTTAAGAGGGAAAGAGATAAAATTATACAAAGAAGGTAAGGAGAGTAAAAAGAGACAAGAAAGGTGAGAAGGAAAAGAAGAGTAAATAGAAGAGAAAGAGACAAGTTAATAAAGAAAAGTACAAGAAAGAGCAGATGAGAAAGGAAGGGTAAGAATACAAAAGGAGGGAAGGAGACACAATGATAGAGGGAAATATTACAAGAAAGAGGAGAACAAAAAAGGGAAAGGTGTGGAAAATGAGGGAAGAATATAAATTGATAAAGGGAGGTACAAGAGAAGATGAAAAACGAAAGGTGACAGGGCTGGAAAAGAAGGAATATAAATTGATAAAGGGAGGGACAGTAAAGGGAAGAAGGGTCAGAGGGACAAATGATAACACAGTATGTAAATATTGTAACGTGAGAGAAAAGTGGCAGGTGTAAAGTACATTAGGTACCTCTACTATGCTGCATTCAGTGAGTGAGGGTTTTATATAGGGTGTCAAGGAAAATAGTAAAGGATAGGACTGTACATGATGTTAAACAAAGTTCACTAACTATCCATCAAAGAAAAATGGGTCATCCACATATTGAAGCCCGGGGCCACAATTGGAGTTTAAAGCCGGTTTAAGTTTTACCCTTGAATTAAGCAATCTAATCGACTGGAAAAAATAAATAAATAAAACTTAAGAAAAATGGGTCATCCACATATTGAAGCCCCGAGCCACAATTGGAGTTTAAAGCCGGTTTAAGTTTTACCCTTGAATTAAGCAATCTAATCGACTGGAAAAAATAAATAAATAAAACTTAAACAAAGTTTAAACTTCGATTATGCATGGCCCCGGCCGGCCGTTAGGTGCACCAATCATAAATGTTCTGAATTTATTATGTTGATTAGAACTACAAAGCTTCGTTTGTGTCGATTTCATGTTTCATTTGAAATTCATAAAACGACAGTGTATTTTTACTCTGACTCACCCTGTATGCACATGCATTATACGATGTTTCTGGTGCATAAAATCATAAAAAAATAAAATGAAAACAGTAGAAAAATATTGCTCTCAGCACACTTTATAAAAATAGCCTGGAGTGTGTAGAGTTATATCCTCGCTAGCACGGTAAAAGCTAGGATCAGAGTGGATCAGCAGTATGAAGGTCACAGAGGTTTTAGATCAGCAGGTAGAATAAAGACTGAGATATCAATAGGTAGAATTTAGGAATAAGTATACAAGGCAGCAGTTCGTCAACTAACTGCTGAATGAGAGTCATTCAGCAAAAGCTGACATCAAATTGCGTTTCCCTTTCCAACTGCCTTGTGTCCTTATCAGCAGCCAAGAGTTGTCCTTAAGCTGTGTCCAAACATAGTCGACGACCATCGATCGATGTCGACTGAACCGTCCACACTGCCTCGATATGCTACCACTTCATTCACCTCGTCGCGTCGATCATATATTATGTGGACAGTGGACACACCTTTAGAGCTCTTGCATACATCTTGTTATTTTGAAGCTCTAGAAAAGTAGAATCTCTCTTTCAGTCAGCACTTCATGATCGATTAAAATCAAATAATGATGAACAAGAGAGAAGGAAGACAGGATAGGAAAAAGACAGCCGTTCCGAGAACGAACCTTATACGTTCAGGATAAATTCCGCCCCGGGCGGGAATCGAACCCGCGGCCTAGCACTTACAAGGCAGACGCCCCACCAACCAATCTGACTAGGTTGGCCAAATAACTCGAACCATGTTTCCATCTCGTATTCAGACTGATTGTGTATTTCGTATGCTCTGCTGACTCAAGTTGATGAAAATCTGCTGTTACTGGTATACTTTTGCTGCTGCTGCTGCTGCTGCTGCTGCGTGTTAAAATAGAAACGTGTTTGGAGTGTATCCTAAACAAATACAGCATGCATCACGTGGCATGATTCCATCTCGTATTGAGACTGATTGTGTATTACGTATGCTCTGCTGACTCAAGTTGATGAAAATCTGCTGTTACTGGTACTGTTCCTGCTGTTGTTGCTGCGTGTTAAAATAGAAACTTGTTCGGAGTGTATCCTAAACAAATACAGCATGCATCACGTGGCATGCTATTAAATCTGGAGAGGTAATAGTGCCTCCAAGCTTCAGTCTGAAGTGCTAAATTCCGCTCCATAAGATTTGTCTGACGTGTTTATTACGAGGATTGTTCAACGTAAGGGCTGATGGGATTGTACTTTGTACTCGGATTTTACTTAGGCCTTGTGCCAAGATACATAACTTGAATGGTTTGTGCCTAGAACTTGGTTAATGCCAGTTCTGAAACAACAGCTAGTTGCTTGCTGACTGGCAGGTTTCTATGGGTGTTGGTCTCCTATAGTAGAGTTCTTGTTAAATCTCGAGGTGTAGTCACCACCATGTGAGGCCAAAAGGGTTTGGACCATAAATTAAGAACCTTTGGTCCGTAAGGGCTTCATGTGGGGTTAAAAAGCTCTGATATACAATGTTTTCACCAGTCTTTTGTAGTGTAGTTCTTTATTTAGACTGCCGAAGTAGGACGTCTATAGTTCCTTTACGAGTTCCTCATCTATAGTTCATCGTATTCTATTTCAACAGTATTATATGTTGGTTGGTATCCCGTAACATATTTCTTTATATGTTGGTATCCCGTAACATATCGACCGTTTCGAGGTTTGTATTTTGTACAACTCTGGTTTATAATGATAAACATAAACAATTAGCGGATAGCGAAAACCCTTGGTTTACTGTTAAGGCATTGGATTGTGAAGGCACTGTGACGAGTTTAGGAATCCTATGACAATACTCTCAAAATTTCAAATTCTTTCAGCTCAGACTCTTCAACTTCAATGAAAGAATTACGTGGGTACGATGGAAGGCCATTTGTAATGCTACTCACACCCTTGAGACCTGGATCTGTCAACGTCTGAGACCGCCACACACGTTAAGATGATCTCTCAGACGGCTGATTTCTCAGAAAATAATAATTTTAAAAACATCCTCTTTGTCCTTTTCCTCCCTCCCATCCTCTTCTTACTTCTCCCTTCCCTCCCAATACACTTCACAACAAGCTGGGTCCGTCCCTCCGGGAATTTTTTAGCCTGTAGTTTATTCGATCGTGAATAAAGAAAATCAGTACCTATGTACCTACCTAATTTGTTTAATATTCAGTTTATTATTATTATTCTATATTTGATTTTTCGATTTTACTTTCATGTAATGATTTAAAATCAAGACTGGAGCCCGTTCTCCCTTTATTCCCAATATATTTCGTGTTCCTCCGCCTTCTCTTATTATTCCCAGAAAATGTCTGCCAATGTCTCTCCCAGTTTCTTCTCCTCCTCTTCTTCCTTCTCATTTATTATTACCAGACAATATTGTCTCCCACTGTCTGTCTGTATGATTATTAAATTTTTTTACCAACCTCAGTGGTGTAGTGGCTAACGCGTTGTTAATATTATTATTAGCATGCGAGAAGCAGCTCTTTAACTGCTAAGTACACATCCCATCCGTGGCACAAGCTCCGGCTTTTACGGATGGGTATACCATTTGTTATCTATTTAGTTGATGAGAAAATTGTTCTAAAAAACCAATAAATGGAAACTTATAAATAAATAAAAATAAATATCAGGTTTGTATGCTTTGACTTTTCGTCGGGAAAGTCATTTATTTACGAGGCACCATCTCTTTAACATAGAATTTTTTTTCCGCTCCAAAACTGCCTCCTCATAAATTGGGAGCCGAGTGTTAAAATATGTAAAATAGGGGCTCTGATGTATATTAAGAAGCAGGGAGGGAGGTTTAGGCACAAAGGGAGGTCAAAGGTTGGTGTCAGTTCTCCGAATTAAATAAAAGTTTTGACTTTTCCGGGAAGTTATAAATTAAATTCAACGCCTACACTGCCGTACCAGGGGCTTTTGAATGACTTATTGTCTGATTGGGACACAAAGTTACCCTATTCAGGCTGTTCACTGTTCAGACTTTAGAGATATTTTGGAAACGTTCTAGAATGGTAAAGGTGCTTCTCTGTGCTTCTACACTTTACATAGTTGAATTTTCATCTCCGAGTTATCAGCACCTGGGCGCTATGTCGAGCTGATGAGTTCCAATAAAAACGAAACACTTCTTGTAGATTGATAGCAGGTGCACTGGAGAAAAGCAATACTTCTTTGCGTTTTAGCACTAAAACGAAGAATCACTAGAGTTAGGTTTATCAGTTTGTGCTGACGAGTGACTAATGCTGTCACCAGGATGAGTGGCGGACATTCTGTAGACTGTGAACCCTACTCAAAACCTCGCATCAGTAATGGATCTTATTACCGAAATGGCCAGTCTGGGTCAAGAATTTGTCCCAGAGGGACCTGGGGACTGGGAGAGGGATTAGTGTGAAACTGTGGAAGCCGTGTGTCAGGACAGGTCAATCGACCAGCCACTCACTCCGAGACCGCCTGACAGACCACAGTCTATCAGACGGTCTGAGGATGAGTGGCGGACATTTCTGTGAACCCTACTCAAAACCTCGCATCAGTAATGGCTCTTATTACCGGAATGGCCAGTCTGGGTCAAGAATTTGTCCCAGAGGGACCTGGGGACTGGGAGAGGGATTAGTGTGAAACTGTGGAAGCTGGGAAATGAAATTCATGATAGTGTAAAGTTTGGAAATGAAAGTTCCCCGGGACTTTATATTATTGCTGTTTTGAAAAGTTTAACATGACACCCCGGACTCGATTTAATAAATGTTCACGACGACCTTTGATTCAGCATGACCTGAATATTTCACGTACTTTCCTTGTAACGAACTGGGTTACATAGTTTGTCGAAGTCGATTGATATTGACTGGTCCCCATATACGAGTAAAGTAAATGAGATGAACGGATTTTGGCGGAAAAGAAAGACAGGCAACGTGTGTCAGGACAGGTGTTTCCCTCTGCATTTCTCTGTTAATCTTCATCTCCCTCTGGAACCTTCTCCAATCCACCCTTTTGCCTAGTCCTCACATTACAGCATTACACACGCCTTGGAATTTCCTCTTTGACCTTATCTTTGTCTACATGGACACAATACCTAACATTCTTTATGTATGTTGGAGCCTTATCTGGATTCTTCTACTTGTAAAGTAAACAAGTTTTCCAAGAACAACAGGGTGACATGAAAGTCCTGGGCCTCCTGTGTGTGTAATTTTTTAAAACCTTTTCGTTCATATGCAACTTTCCTACACTCAGATCCAGCCCGAATGTCCGTTTTTGGCACACCCTGTTGTTTGTCCGTCACAGATTAACTTTATTATTTTCTAAAGATCTAAAGTAACAAGTTTGCAACAAAAAAGTCCGTGAGAGCTGACATGAGTAGTTGATGAGAATGAGTATATCCGAAACAGATGTTGTACATATAAAACCTTACGTTGAGAGTGTGAAGTAAGGTATGTAGAAAGAAAGACATCCTCCTTAGGTGAGGTATGCCACCTGCAAATTATTTTAGTCGGTGATTCATTACGGTTGGAGTATGGTTCATCCCACCAAGTCAAAACACGATCAAAACCAGGGCTTTTACGAGTAAAACGTATTATTTTTATTTAATAACAAAAAATAGCTCACATATTTTTAAGCTCTAATAATGCCGTCTGTTAAACAAGCCATAACCTCACAAAAGCCTAACAAAACAATAAATGTACGTACCTACTGATTCGGTACACCATTGTCCCTAGGTTTTTCATTTTCAAATCTGTCGCCATTCGGGGGAGAATTTGTAAAAAAAAAAAAAAAAAAATCCACTCTCTCTCTCTCTGTGTGTTGAGATTTTGAATAAAAGGGAGGAGAAATTTACTGGGAATAGAAATATGGGAAAGGTAGAATGAAAGGGGGAGAGGGGAGGGTAAAGATTGGGACAGAAGGGAGAGATGACAAAGTGGGATAAGGGAGAGGAGAGGACAGATTGGGACACAAAAGCAATGGTGGTGACAACAATTGGACGAGACATTTTTCCGAATCAATGGAACTGAATGGCAATCCTAATTGTAATTATTATAAACCTCTCCCTCCTCCGCCTTCTCTTATTATTCCCAGAAAATGTCTGCCAATGTCTCTCCCAGTTTCTTCTCCTCCTCTTCTTCCTTCTCATTTATTATTACCAGACAATATTGTCTCCCACTGTCTGTCTGTATGATTATTAAATTTTTTTACCAACCTCAGTGGTGTAGTGGCTAACGCGTTGTTAATATTATTATTAGCATGCGAGAAGCAGCTCTTTAACTGCTAAGTACACATCCCATCCGTGGCACAAGCTCCGGCTTTTACGGATGGGTATACCATTTGTTATCTATTTAGTTGATGAGAAAATTGTTCTAAAAAACCAATAAATGGAAACTTATAAATAAATAAAAATAAATATCAGGTTTGTATGCTTTGACTTTTCGTCGGGAAAGTCATTTATTTACGAGGCACCATCTCTTTAACATAGAATTTTTTTTCCGCTCCAAAACTGCCTCCTCATAAATTGGGAGCCGAGTGTTAAAATATGTAAAATAGGGGCTCTGATGTATATTAAGAAGCAGGGAGGGAGGTTTAGGCACAAAGGAAGGGAGAGGAGTACCTCCCTCTACTGTTGAAACATTTCTCTGGTAATTCAGAAATCAATAAAAAAAGTATGCATGTGGAGGAATTATTGTTATTTTATTTATTAAGCTCTTTGTTCCCATTCCTCTCTCTCTCCCTTACCTTTTCCCCCCTCTCTGCCTTCCTTTCTTCCCTCCCTCTTTCCCTCCTATCATTTCTCATTCCATTCCGCTCAGAACATTGGGGAATACCACCAACCAACGAGCATTGAAAATTCAAATTTCAACTTTTTACTTTTTTCACAACCTCTTTGGTGTCTCCGCACAGTGAAGGGTTAGGACAAGGTGTAACAAAATTGTTCCCATGTTTGACTGCTTTTTTTTTAGAAATTCCCTTTTTAAAATAGGACAAGGAAAGTCGTGTGGTGTTCACACCAAATTTTTATGGGTATACTGTGTTCATTGATTCAACCGTTTAGCTACATCACCATCCGCTAACTTTTTCGAAAATTTCTAAGGACTCCTTGGTCCTGAGAGGAAGCATTTCCAGACACGATGCTTCAAGAGTAATACCCTCCTCTTACTCTCAGATTATTTACACACAATGTTTTTCTTATTTTATTTTTTAAACAGAAAACATTTTCAAGTGAGAGTTAGTGACCCAGATTTTGTGACCGTCTGCTACTACTATGATACCCTCTTGAAATATTTTCTTTTCTGGGACGTTGAGAAGGGACTATATGGGACGTATCCTCTAATCCCTACCCTGAACTATGATAGTGAATGTCTTTATTTAGAGTTAAATATTCTGCAACCTCTGATGTCTGAGTGGGTATCCCACTTGGCTTGTAGCTCGAAAGAGTCGAAATGCTGCCTTGTCAGCGTTAGGTCGCGGGTTCGATTCCTGTCCGGGGGCGGATTTTATCCTAAACGATTTTCGGAAAGGCTGACTTTCTTCTATCCTATCTTCCTTCTCTCTCCGCTTTCGGAGCGGTAAGACCTTAGCTGTTCAAGTTCCCTTCATCAAATCTCTTGAAAATTTGTAGCACTTATAAGTCCGAAATTTGAAATTTAGCCCAGCAGCACCGCGATTGTCCAAGTGGTCACCCATTCGGATACCAACCACTTATAACGATGTTTAACTTCAATTAACGATCGTAAAGTGGTGCATTGAACGTACTATCTCCACAAAATGAAATTATTACTGAGAATCTCATAATTAAATGAGGATGGGATCAAACAGAGCTTTGGAGGAAGAAAAAATGGGTATGAAAATGGGAATATGGGGTGGCGGAGAGTTCGGACTGTTTCAACTGTGTTAACCTTTTTCCAGCTTAGGGGTTTTTAACACCTTAGCGCATTGAACGTACTATTGCCGCTGGCTCATTTCCACGTTTAAAACTGGAGGTATGGAAGAGGCTGCAACAATAACATATTGAAATAAAAGCAGCCCAGATATGAGAATGGTGTATGAGGGCTGAAGAATGTTCAATACTTCTGCCTGGGAGGTTTAATTGTGTAATTAGGTTATTCTGTTCTGTGCATTCTGTATGCTCTGGTAAAATGTACATATTGTACATTGAAAATGTTCTTCGTATTTAGATTTCCACATAGTTTTTCCGTGTTGTACGTAGTAAAATAATTGTTATATGTATGTTCTATGGATTCTACATAGTTTCTCTTGTGCATCATACATTGTATCATTAGATAGGAAAATTTAGTTAAAATATCTCTGAAAGAAAACTAGTACTGAATTGGTTAAGAGGGAAAGAGATAAAATTATGCAAAGGTAAGGAGAGTAAAAAGAGAAAGAGACAAGTTAATAAAGAAAAGTACAAGAAAGATGAGATGAGAAAGGAAGGGTAAGAATACAAAAGGAGGGAAGGAGACACAATGATAGAGGGAAACATTACAAGAAAGAGGAGAACAAAAAAGGGAAAGGTTAAAGGAGTGGAAAATGAGGGAAGAATATAAATTGATAAAGGGAAGTACAAGAGAAGATGAAAAACGAAAGGTGACAGGGCTGGAAAAGAAGGAATATAAATTGATAAAGGGAGGGACAATAAAGGGAATGAAGGGTCAGAGAGACAAATGATAACACAGTATGTAAATATTGTAACGTGAGAGAAAAGTGGCAGGTGTAAAGTACATTAGGTACCTCTACTATGCTGCATTCAGTGAGTGAGGGTTTTATATAGGGTGTCAAGGAAAATAGTAAAGGATGGGACTGTACATGGATGTTAAACAAAGTTCACTAACTATCCATCAAAAATGGGTCATATACATAATTATTAAAGCCCGGGGCCACAATTGGAGTCGGTTTAAGTTTTACCCTTGAATTAAGCAATCTAATCGACTGGAAAAAAAAATAATAATAATAAAACTTAAACAAAGTTTAAACTTCGATTATGCATGGCCCCGGCCGGCCCTTAGGTGCACCAATCATATATAAATGTTCTGAATTTATCATGTTGATTAGAACTACAAAGCTTCGTTTGTGTCAATTTCATGTTTCATTTGAAATTCATAAAACGACCGTGTATTTTTACTCTGACTCACCCTGTATGCACATGCATTATACGATGTTTCTGGTGCATAAAATCATAAAAAATAAAATGAAAACAGTAGAAAAATATTGCTCTCAGCACACTTTATAAAAATAGCCTGGAGTGTGCAGGGTTAAATTTCATGTTTCATTTGAAATTCATAAAACGATCGTGTATTTTTACTCTGACTCACCCTGTATGCACATGCATTATACGATGTTTCTGGTACATAAAATCATAAAAAATAAAATGAAAACAGTAGAAAAATATTGCTCTCAGCACACTTTATAAAAATAGCCTGGAGTGTGCAGGGTTATATGCTCGTTAGCACGGTAAAAGCTAGGATCAGCAGTCATTCAGCAGAAGCTGACATCAAATCGCGTTTCCCTTTCCAGCTGCCTTGTGTCCTTATCAGCAGCCAAGAGTTGTCCTTAAACTGTGTCCAAATACAGTCGACGACCATCGATCGATGTCGACTGAACCGTCCACACTGCCTCGACATGCTACCACTTCATTCACCTCGTCGCGTCGATCATATATTATGTGGACAATGGACACACCTTTAGAGCTCTTGCATACATCTTGTTATTTTGAAGCTCTAGAAAAGTAGAATCTCTCTCTCAGTCAGCACTTCATGATCGATTTGCATACATCTTGTTATTTTGAAGCTCTAGAAAAGTAGAATCTCTCTCTCAGTCAGCACTTCATGATCGATTAAAATCAAATAATGATGAACAAGAGAGAAGGAAGACAGGATAGGAAAAAGACAGCCGTTCCGAGGTCATGAAACCTCTCATCCAGAGAACCCACACTTAATCCATCTCCGGCAATGGCGTAGTTGGGTATCATTTTGAAGCCTGGAGGGTCGTTTTCTCCAGTTTTGTTAAACGCAGTTAATAACGGCGAACTTTTTAATTGTTTCCCTCCACCACGCCGGTCCCCATGGCAGTGTAATTTTTGTACCAGGTTTGCCAATTATGTGATATGCAAGTCAGGGGATGTAACTTCGTTTGGAGGTGTACAGATTGTACCAGTATTTGTTCTACGAAAATTAAGTTACATCAAATGCAAGTCAGAAGTCACTTTATTTCAAGTTTCAACCGATCATCACAGTTACTTCTGTCGCCTTTTGAAATTCCTGATATAATTAAGCAACTCTCTGGGAATTTTTGTCAAGAAAGTTTCAAGAAAATTAATCTTCACTTTGTGACCCGTGGTGATCCAAAGGGGTTTCCGTTTTTCGTAAAGAAAAGTAACTTGATCTCTT
Source organism: Diaphorina citri (assembly GCF_000475195.1). Taxonomy (NCBI): domain Eukaryota; kingdom Metazoa; phylum Arthropoda; class Insecta; order Hemiptera; family Psyllidae; genus Diaphorina; species Diaphorina citri. The sequence continues at coordinate 55,937 of NW_007377852.1, forward strand.
TTAGGTGAAAAAAAGTAAAAGCGCCCGAGAAAAATTATAACCCTAGAAAGGAAAGTAGGAAACTTTATAAAGGTATAATTTTCATTTGCGCTTAATTTATTTTGTAAAAAAAAGGCCTAAAAAAGAAGGAAAAACTCCTTGTAGGGCTGTGGGCGTTGTTCCTTGGCAAATATACGTACAGAGTACCACGAGTTAAAAATGTTGGTTGTGGAATGGCGTAAATTTAAACTTGGGAACAACAATAAAAAACCTCCTGGTTTGTATTTTACCCCCTAAACTGGGATAGGCATGAGCCATAAGTTGTCCAGACTACCTATACTTTCCTATACCAAAGTTGACGAAGGTGGTATTTACACAATCTTGAGGAAATTTCAAGCTCCTACGCTCCTTTAAGTTCAGTAATTTTGTCCATTTGGGTGAACAACTTGCTAATCTTATGCTTAAACACATCAGCTCTATCATGATTGTGTGTGTTTGATAACCTAAGAGCGGATCAGTGAAAAGAAGAAAGCTCAATTTCAAACGACAATAATGAACACCGGAGAGAAGAAAGAATCGTACGATTACTGACCATGTTCATTGGAACGGAGTAAAAAAATGTTGATGAAACCATAACGACGGATATAAATAAAATCCTCGGTACTAGAGACTCGTATAAGAAAGGGATCAGAGAGACAAGGGAAGGATATTCGGGGACCGAAAAGGGCAGAATTCGGAATTTGAAAAGTTGAAGAGATAAAAAAGAAAAGCTTGTAATTTCATCCTTCGGGATATCCATTGGGTTTGGAGGAAAAAAAGTGAGTTGGAAAATTGTAAAGGTAAAATGAATGTGGTGAAAGTGAAGTGCTACGGAGGAAGGGGTAGGAGTTGTGAGGTATTCAATGTATGGGACAAATGGTACTAGAAAGGAAAGGGACATGGTAAAGTGTACGGTACAGGGGACAATAAAGGGGAAAAGGTAAAGTGGACGGACGATTGCAAAGGGTCAGCTAATACCTTATTATTCTTTGTAGAGGGATGAAAAGGAAGGCGGGGGAAAAACTCATCCAAACTGGAATTTGAATTCAGATTATATATCTCTTGGAATGATATCTCGGGGTTTTTTTTCCATTCAAACTTAAATCAAGTAGAGAACGTTCAATAGTGAGATCCGAAAAGTTCAATAGTGAGATCCGTTTCTACAAATCTATATCTTTTCTTAATCATCAACATTTTTTCCTTTTTATGTATTTTTGTGTGTTGCCAAGTTTATTTTTCAAATGCACGACTTCATCTCTGCTCAAAATTACGTTTTCTTCAAAAGCAGTTTTACTTGATAAGTCTGGTTATTTTGAACTGGTGTTGAAGTCTAATTCTGCTTGGGATTGTAATCTCAACATCTACCAAGGTAATTTACTCCCAAAAATGGTTTATGTTGGTTGGTGTTTCTTCGAACAGCATATTCTACAGACACTTTTAGCTCCACTTTGCTGGAAAGTTATGAACATCAACGTTACCGCTGAAGTGCCAAATTTACAAGAAACATATTCCCAATAACCCAATTTTATAATACAAAATTTATATTAACCAGACTTTGTTTTCGGAGCACTTTTTTCCCCCCCATTCGCTCAATTTTGAAAGATTTATTGTACCCGTTGTCACCATCACCCTCTTCGGAAACATCTTCCCTTGCAGCCATTCTGCGAACCCTACACCTCTTACACTCATATTTATGAACAAGAATGATCGTTCTTAGATCAGTCTCAAGTCAAAATTGACCAATCAAATGCCTTGAGACTATGCTTAGCACGAACTTAAGAGCCAGCATTTTGTTCATAAATATGGGTGTAAGTCTATAAAATGCACAGTACATGGACACAAAACGGCGTTTCGCTTGGTGATTCCACGGCATTCGACTTTCTCGTGGCACGTTTTCCACAGTCCCTCCCAAACGACAACGTGCCCAGGCACCCATATCTTTGTCCAGAATCCAGAACTTGGTGCACACATATTTTATCATCATAATTAGCTGGTTAACAAGATAACAAGTGTGTAAACTGTGCAATGATTAGAGGCGTGCCTCAGGGAGATCTACTAACTCACAACAGTGTCTATTATTAAACGTAATTATGGGTAAATTGTGTTTTTTGTAAAAGTTTCCCTTCCTCGTTGGTCGGAGAGTAAGATACGTTGAGAAATTGAAAACACAAAATTGTTGTATATTGAATAGTTTGTAGACGTGAACAGGTACTTTGAGCTCATTTATAGCAGATAAGTGACCATTTGACCAAGGTGTATAGCTGTATACAGAGTGTCTCTCTTGCCATTTTAGTTAACGCTATGAACAGCTAATGCTTACATAAAATACATGCCTTTTCAGCGTTGAAAATGGGAAAATTAATCAGCTTTGAATAACTTATGTTAAACAGATAACGAGGTAAAGCTACCGTACGCACACAAAACCTAATGGAATGAAACATTATGAGCTGAGAATGTCGTATATCTAATATTTCGTCCCGCCATTTTGTTTAGGTCTCAAACAAAGAGGAAAAACGCGCAATAAAGAAACACACGAAGCGTTTTTGTCTCTTTGCTTGAGTGCACTTGATTATTTAGCAACAGCGAGGGAATATTACGGTATACAATAACAGTTTTGATGTTTTGTAAATATGTTTTATTGTGTATGCGTCTTCCTGTGTTGGTGTTGTTATTGCCTCTGAGACAATGTTGGGTGCAAGAGATACACCTAATATTGTCATATTAGGGCTTTATCTTGTTGGAAAAAGATTAGAAAAGGTCATGATTTCATGAAAATATGATTTTTTTGGACCACTATGAACCGACAGACAATACAGGTATAGTTAAAAGCCAAGTCCAAAACTTACTAAAACCGAAGGTAAAAAAATTGTTCAAGATCTACCGTCAAAAACACTTCCAACAAGTAATGAAAGACTTCTTTGGGAGACTAATTGTAAGGGAGAATGGTATGGATGTCATTGTGAAGATACCTCCTAACCTCCTCACCACAAGAACCTATTTAGTATTCCCAGCGCACCGAAGAAAACTAGAAGTGTGGAAACACTATACTGAGAACTGAAAAATAAAGGAAAGGGAAAAAGGAAACCCCACCGGCTGCTTCACATAACGAGACATCCCTACACAATACTTACAGACGTTCACGAAATGAAAATGAAGTTCTCCAAGGTGATAAGAAACGAGAACATTTGCTATACGAGACATCCCTACACAATACTTACAGACGTTCACGAAATGAAAATGAAGTTCTCCAAGGTGATAAGAAACGAGAACATTTGCTATTAGAATGAATCTTGGAATGAGGAGGAAAAGAGATGAAATAAAGAATAAAGCACATGAAAATGCAGCGAATCAGGGAAGATTAAACGGTGAGAACTCTCTTGGATATAGTCTGGCTGGGGGACTTTAAACAGGGAGTATACCAGCCTGAATTTCCCTTGAAAGCACATGGAAATGCAGCGAATCAGGGAAGATTAAACGGTGAGAACTCTCTTGGATATAGTCTGTCTGGGGGACTTTAAACAGGGAGTATACCAGCCTGAATTTCCCTTGCTAAAGAAATAGCAAAGGTTGAGTGCGAAGGGCGTCCACTTGTAAAAGAAGAAGAGAAGAAGATCATCTAGGACTTATTGCTATTGAATTCAATTAAAGAAATGAGTGTTTGGATACAAGAAAGACATTTCAATAAAGGAAATGGAGTCGTCCAATGCTGACGTCGGGTAATAAAACAGTGAATATTTGCACTCTTCGTTGATGGAAAAGATAACGCCTGATAATGATCCTAATTTATGAAAGGAATTGAAAATCACCTTAGTTAGGGCTGATTGAGAGGCTGACGAAAAACGCCGACCCCGTCTGTACACGGGAAAAGGCGAAGAAAAAGAAGAAGAGAAGAAGATCATCTAGGACTTATTGCTATTGAATTCAATTAAAGAAATGAGTGTTTGGATACAAGAAAGACATCTAAAGAAATAGCAAAGGTTGTCCACTTGTAAATTTTTAGCCAAAACCAAATGTCAACCCAAAGGAATCACCTTAGTTAGGGCTGATGGAGAGACTGACGAAAAACGCCGACCCCGTCTGTACACGGGAAAAGGCGAAGAAAAAGAAGAAGAGAAGAAGACCATCTAGGACTTATTGCTATTGAATTCAATAAAAGAAATGAGTGTTCGTATATAAGAAAGACATTTCAATAAACGAAATGGAGTCGTCCAATGCTGACATCGGGTAATAAAACAGTGAATATTTGCACTCTTCGTTGATGGAAAAGATAACGCCTGATAATGATCCTAATTTATGAAAGGAATTGAATTTACCATCCTTGAGCTTCGAAGAGTCTGTTTATTATAATGTAAAATCCCTTCAGCTAAAGACATACGTAAAGGTTTTGGGTTGTACCTCCCCTGAGAGTGCCCCCTGCATGAATGAAAATTGTTAATAGCTATAGAAATGAATGAAAAGAATAATATGCATCTCTACACACACATGGTTGAAGCTGTATGGAGAAAAATATAATAATATTTTAATGGAAAAGAAATGAAAACTCCCTGTTTTCCTTCTCACTTATGTAATGTTGAAATTAAACAAAATTGCACTCTGCTTACTCCGGGATTCCCCGCTTTCTTTTCTGTTGATGAAATTGTTGATTGATTTTTGAGGAACAGAAATCTGCTCTTTGGTTTTACCTGATATACAGTAAGTATACAAAATTGCATGTGGGACATTAAACCAGAATTAATGTGAGCTTTCAGGGTTTTGTTCAGATTGGAAAAACATGTGTTCCAGGTTAGAAGTTCTAGCCCTATGTTCATAAATCCTTCGGAATTCTTCATTATTTCCATGGAAAATGTGAATTCCATAGTAAACAATGCTCCGAATCCACAAAGTACAATGAATACTTTCTGTAGAATGTGGGAAGCAACAAAGGCGTGTAACCATTTGTACACAATCTTCATCACAGGTTTACAATTTATTTAGGATTATGTCGTTTTCACATTTTGCGTGCCACCCATACGATGTACGGATTTCCTTCTTGGAAATTCTTTCCGTTTTTTCCTCTGTCACAAAATGAATTGTGTAAAATACAGCTATAGAAAAAGTTAACGTGATGACGTCACAATGACGCCTGTCCTCTGACACAGTAGACAGCACTGATGAACAAAACAGATTGTGATGCTCTTGAAGCTCAGCTTTCGTGCTGTGATACAACTTCTACAAATAAACATAGATGAAGATGTCGAAATAATGCTTACAAATGTCGAAATAATGTTTAACAGGGGTTTGCTCACGCGCGTTCACAAGAAAAACAACACCCGGAAGAAGGAATATATGTCAGCAACGGAAAATGAATCAGCGGGCGTGGAAAACATTCGAGACTGAAAGCTGTTCTGCAGCCGACAGTTCTGTTGTGGAAAACCCCCCAAAAAAAAAAAAAAAAAAAAACGGTCGAAAAAGCGGTAAAATGCCGCCAACCGTTGCACCGATCAGTTTCGTGTCGCATCCTTGTCACATTTTACATCTACATACCAAATTTCAAGTCTCTAGCTCTTACCGTTCTCGAGATATTTTGTTTACAGACAGACAGACAGAAGGACAGCCAGACAGACAGACACACGGACCAATGGCTGAAACTTTTTATTTCGGCTCTAGGGACCTCAAAACGTGTTTTGGCACTAAAAAACTGACCATCGAAAATTTGACCCGATTACATTACTTTCCTTCCTATAGGATAAGGAAAGTAAAAATGAAGGAAGAGAATGTAGTGGGAAAGGAAATGGTATAGGAATTGAGGAGAAGATGAAGAAGAGAAAGAAAGTCTAGAACTGACAAGAACTGTAGCTATCTCAATGGTGGTACGATCTGTGATGGAGAGATTGAGGTAAAATTTAAAGCAACTTTGTGGGAAATTTTTGGTTCAAGAACGCACAAAGAATAATGTTGACAGTGTATTATGTACCTATATTACAGATACAAAATGTCTTGACTTTCGAGGTTGGCATGGTGAAAATGCCTTAAAATTGACAAACAGAAATTCAACATGAATTAAAAGCCAAGCCCAAAACTTACTAAAACCGAAGGTAAAAAAATTGTTCGAGATCTACCGTCAAAAACACTTCCAACAAGTAATGAAAGACTTCTTTGGGACTATTATGTCTGTTTTCATTTCGCCCCCTCGTGAAATCAGCACTGAATTTAATCTCCATCATATTTCAAAGGTTAAAATAAATTTAACACCTAGAAACCTCTCTCTCAATTCATCTAGTCGGTGAAAATAGAATGAAAACTTGGGCTTCTATTAACCCATTTTGTAGCCTCTTACCGTTTTCTGATCACCTAAAGGTGAGAGGGAGGAGGAGAACGATATAAAAACACAAAACTTTGCCTCAGTATGTCAAAGTACCGCCTTGTTTGTAATATCTGATGTTTAACTATTAAGAGTACATATTGATGTACATTGTAAAGGTTGTACAAGTGCCCCTAGGATATTCTTTGACAAAAGTTTTACACACCCCGGAATGTAAAATGTGTATTGTGTACACTTTGCTTTACATATTGGGTAGGGTGACTAGAGAAAGGTCTTATGGATTCCAAAAATGCATCTTGAATTCCAAAAATGCAGAATGGACAGACATGTTTTAAACAAGTTCTAAAGATTGCAGTTTTTATCTTTTTTCCTCACTCTTTGTCATCCTATTCGTACTAGGAATAAGAAGAAATAGGTCTTCACTTGACTAAATTAAACAACTTCATTGATGGAAAAGACTCTTTTTTGTTCTAATGCCCAATATTCATTTATCTCAATCAGGTCAACAGAGTTTCAAATCTGAGAAGTTCAAAATCCCAAGTGTGCCACAAGGGTACTTGCTTTGTCCCGAAAGTGGGTTTTCCATCATCGAATTCTATTTCACTTTTCTTATCCAAGATTTAATAAGAAAATCATAAAGTTTGGAAAGTTGGCGAAATAGTCTCCTAGAGGAGAAGATATCATAAATATCGTGGTAAAAGTTTTGCGCCAAAGTTTTTCGAGTATCAACCAGGAGGCACTTGGAGCTTTCTTTCTTCGTCAAAAGTTTACAGACTTTCAAGTCTCGGTTTCTTTGTTTTTTTCTTCTTAAAAAATGGAAGAGTTAAATGTGTCTAGTGTACTTCATACAGGACGTAAGGTTGCTATTTGCAAGATGACATTTTAAAACAATGATTGATGGAATCAAATTTGCTCATGAAAAAGGAATCAATTTCAACTTTCAAAGAACTTTTCGTAGATGACATTTTAAAACAATGATTGATGGAATCAAATTTGCTCATGAAAAAGGAATCAATTTCAACTTTCAAAGAACTTTTCGAATCTTTCTCACTGTTATAATTAAAATTAATGAACATTTTAAATATTATTTTTATGTATGTATAAGTATGTTGATGAAATATCCTGTGCAATTTCTAAATATCGCTGTAAGATGGTCTGAAGTTTCTTCATTAGCTCAACTGTTCAAAGAAGAGCAAAAAATACATTATTTACTGTCACTATAGTTTCCAAAGTGCCGAAACTGTCGGGAATTAGTGGTATGATATTTCGGATAAAGTGTTTTTTTTTTTGTTTTGTTTTTTTTTTGTTTGTTTGTTTTTTTGTTTTTTTTTTTTTTTTTTTTTTAAAACCAAATGTCAATCCAAAGGAATCACCTTAGTTAGGGCTGATTGAGAGGCTGACAAAAAACGCCGACCCCGTCTGTACACGGGAAAAGGCGAAGAAAGAGAAGAAGACCATCTAGTACTTATTGCTATTGAATTCAATAAAAGAAATGAGTGTTTGGATATAAGAAAGACATTTCAATAAACGAAATGGAGTCGTCCAATGCTGACATCGGGTAATAAAACAGTGAATATTTGCACTCTTCGTTGATGTAAAATGTGTATCGTGTACACTTTGCTTTACATATTGGGTAGGGTGACTAGAGAAAGGTCTTATGGATTCCAAAAATGCATCTCGAATTCCAAAAATGCAGAATGGACAGACATGTTTTAACACATTGACTGTTCTAAAGATTGCAGTTTTTATCTTTTTTCCTCACTCTTTGTCATCCCATTCGTACTAGGAATAAGGTCTTCACTTGACTAAATTATTGATGGAAAAGACTCTTTTTTGTTCTAATGCCCAATATTCATTTATCTCAATCAGGTCAACAGAGTTTCAAATCTGAGAAGTTCAAAGGAATTGAATTTACCATCCTTGAGCTTCGAAGAGTCTGTTTATTATAATGTAAAATCCCTTCAGCTAAAGACATACGTAAAGGTTTTGGGTTGTACCTCCCCTGAGAGTGCCCCCTGCATGAATGAAAATTGTTAATAGCTATAGAAATGAATGAAAAGAATAATATGCATCTCTACACACACATGGTTGAAGCTGTATGGAGAAAAATATTATAATATTTTATTTGCTTTGTCCCGAAAGTGGGTTTTCCATCGTCATCGAATTCTATTTCACTTTTCCTATTCAAGATTTAATAAGAAAATCATAAAGTTTGGAAAGTTGGCGAAGTAGTCTCCTAGAGGAGAAGATATCATAAATATCGTGGTAAAAGTTTTGCGCCAAAGTTTTTCGAGAATCAACCAGGAGGCACTTGGAGCTTTCTTTCTTCGTCAAAAGTTTACAGACTTTCAAGTATCGGTTTCTTTGTTTTTTTCTTCTTAAAAAATGGAAGAGTTAAATGTGTCCAGTGTACTTCATACAGGACGTAAGGTTGCCATTTGCATACCATCAGGACAGTCACCAAAGTTTATTACGTTATTAGGCTTATGAGGACAGTGTACGTATTTGCATACCATCAGGACAGTCACCAAAGGTTATTACGTTATTAGGCTTATGAGGACAGTGTACGTAAAACCATCAAATTGGTGAAATATCCTGTGAAATTTCTAAATATCGCTGTAAGATGGTCTGAAGTTTCATTAGCACAACTGTTCAAAGAAGAGCAAACAATACATTTACTATCACTATAGTTTCCAAAGTGCCGAAACTGTCAGGAATTAGTGGTATGATATTTCGGATAAAGTGTTTTTTTTCGCAGGGTTGGACTATCCTATCAAACGTTGTTATTTGATCTGTGCCACCATTGCCAACTCAAATATTTGATTGTCCGATACTCCGATCACGTCACTCAAAAGTGGTCATTAAATCGGTACGCTTTCCCTATTTTGATTTCAATTATGCTCGTTTCATTTAGTCCCTCGCCTTGTGTCTTCCCATCTTCCCTATTCGTATGCTTCAACCTCAACATAGAAATTATGAAAATAACCACCGGCAATAAATAAGAAAGAGGGGGAGGGAGGGCACATTGAGTTTTAATAATTAAGATGTTGTGATGCTCCATGTGCTGAACTTTTTGCCGAGAGCTCTTCCCCTCCCTTTTCTCCTTCCCCTATTTTCCCTTCTCTCCTATCCGTAAACTTTATGCTTTCCAGGTCATGAAACCGCTATGATGATGATTAACGTTGTGTTTTTGATGTCCTGATTATTTTGATTGCATTTTCTTATTGCTTTTAGATCTCAGTATTGTTGATTTGATGTCAACAATGGATATTATTTAAGACCTCCCTCCCGTGATAGGGAGGGCGTCCAATCGTAAATATCTGCACCGGAACCAGTCTGCACCGGAACCAATATTTATGAACAAAATACTGGCTCTCAAGAGTCTCAAGTCGCACTGAAGCATCAATTCCAAACATCTGATTTGCCAAAATTGTCTTCAGTCTGACTTATGAACGATAATTTTTGACTATAATGATGATTAACGTTGTGTTTTTGATGTCCTGATTATTTTGATTGCATTTTTTTATTGCTTTTTGATCTCAGTATTGTTGATTTGATGTCAACAATGGATATTATTTAAGACCTCCCTCCCGCGATAGGGAGGGCGCCCAATCGTAAATATCTGCACCGGAACCAGAGCCACCAATATTTATGAACAAAATACTGGCTCTTAAGAGTCTCAAGTCGCACTGAAGCATCAATTCCAAACATCTGATTTGCCAAAATTGTCTTCAGTCTGACTTATGAACGACAATTTTTGTAACGGCGAACTTTTTAATTGTTTCCCTCCACCACGCCGGTCCCCATGGCAGTGTAATTTTTGTACCAGGTTTGCCAATTATGTGATATGCAAGTCAGGGGATGTAACTTCGTTTGCAGGTGTACAGATTGCCCCAGTGATTGATCTATGTTTTCCTCCCGCTGATGTGTTCTGAATTCGAAATCGATGCTATAATGATGATTAACGTTGTGTTTTTGATGTCCTGATTATTTTGATTGCATTTTCTTATTGCTTTTTGATCTCAGTATTGTTGATTTGATGTCAACAATGGATAGATATTATTTAAGACCTCCCTCCCGTGATAGGGAGGGCGTCCAATCGTAAATATCTGCACCGGAACCAGAGCCACCAATATTTATGAACAAAATACTGGCTCTCAAGAGTCTCAAGTCACACTGAAGCATCAATTCCAAACATCTGATTTGCCAAAATTGTCTTCAGTCTGACTTATGAACGACAATTTTTGTTCATAAATACGGGTATTGAAATTTGTGACTTTTGACCAAATTTAGCTGATGGTGTGTTTTCTACTTCTTTTCCCCTTTCTCCCTCCCGCGTAGATTTATTTTTCCTTCTTTCACTGTTTCCAACTTTTTTCCCGTTTGTGAGTCCGACCCGTCATAAATACGGGTATTGAAATTTGTGACTTTTGACAAAATTTAGCTTACCTACTCACTACTCTATCTAACTTCTGATGGTGTATTTTCTACTTCTTTTCCCCTTTCTCCCTCCCGCGTAGATTTATTTTTCCTTCTTTCACTGTTTCCAACTTTTTTTCCCTCTTGACACATTTTCTCTTTTTCCCACTTCTCACCTCCCTGATGGCCAATTTGTAATCCCTGTTCTCTCCTTCTTTTTCCTCCCCGTCTTCGTCTCTCCCTCCCAAAGGTGTTTTTTCTTTCTTTTTGTACTTTTTTCATATTTTGTTTCCTTCCTTTTTCTTTTCGTTTTCTTGAATATTTTGAAAGAAGAACGATTCTGGAATGGAATAGGACTTTTTTTATACTGCCGATTAGGAGTTGGGGCTGACTTTTTATTACAGTCGAACCTGTCTAAGTGGGAAACCTGGATAACTGGGAAAAAATCGTGGCCCCTTCATTTTTGACTAAAAAACCTGTTTAAATGGGAAATTCGAGCCTCTATAAGTGGGAATGACTTTTTCTAGATACTTGGTTCGGAGCCTCTGTAAGTGGGAAAGGTTGCCTTTTTCCTAGGTCCGGGAATTCGTAAGTGTAAGTGTAAGTGGGAATTCGTAGGAAAGCATAGTAATAGTAACCCTTACTGACAGATTCCTCTTCCTCCAAACCAGTGTTCACATTTAAGTGGGAATAGAAAAACGGCAACCTCTCTAAGTGGGAAACTTTTTAACTGGGAAACCTGGATAAGTGGGGAAAAAATTGTCAGTCCCTTGGATTCCCACTTAAACAGGTTTCGACTGTATTTCTTACACAGGTCAGTCCTTTTATCCGCCAATTTCAAAGACATAGGTACAGTGGTACACATTCGCTTGAGCTTGAGTTAACCGACAAAAATGGGGTATTAATAGTGTTCTATGTTTCATCTTGTTTGTTTACTGTCATACCAATGTTAATAAAATCATCTTCTTTTTCTTTGTTTCAGGTAAGTTTGGCAACGCTGGATTCCGTTCGTTTCCATCAAATGGCGTTGGGTAATTAGGATTATTCGATCTCCATTTCTTATCAACCTCTACCTAAACCCAAAGGAAGATACATATATACCTAGAGGCTCTCAGGAGTATCATCCATCACTCCTTCACTGTTGTAAAACTACCGTACTAAGTGGGCTTCTATGGAAAAAAGTATGTCACATGAAAGTCGTGCATCATTACTTCAGGGCGCACTATTCCACTTTCAGTCTCTTTTACAATACTATACTGTACAGACGATGAAAAAACTCTCTTTGAAGCAATGCAATAGCATTATCTACTGTAAGGTGAATGTGCACGGAATTCTCTGTTCCCTACGATTGAAAATTGTTTAAAATGGGGATATTTCCCTCTTGCCCGCTCCCCCCCATTCTCTCCCAGGGGAAAATAAACTTTTTAACCCCTCCACCCACCCCGGCTCCGTGCATTTTTTACGAGCAACCTTTATTTATTTCATTGTGTATTTGTAGCACGTAGCGTTTGTATCGCCTGAGGGAAGAAAGGTGGATGGCTCATCTCTTGCCTTTCCTGTGTGTGTTGGTAACGTGAGTTCTGGAGTCCTGGATGATGTGAGGGGATTGTTTTTATAAACAGGAGTCAGTCCTGGAAGCCCCTTGTTGTTTTTATAAACAAGAGTCAGTCCTGGAGGCCCTTGATTGTTGTTTTTAAAAACAGGAGTAATCCTGTACGCCCCAAGGTAAGGAAAATGATTAAATCCCTCGGATTGTGTCCAATCCCTGTTATGGGATGGGAAATAGATCTACGGGGAAGGATTTCTTGGGTTGTGACTTTCGGAGTGTGTTGGTTTAGGGAAAATGATGGGAAGGGAAAGGGTAGGGAAACAGTTGGGGAGGGAAAGCTGGTAGGATATTTTCGGGATTTTTAGAGAGAAAAGAGATACGAGTATCTTTTTTCCCCTCCTGCAGGTAAGGAAAATGATTAAATCCCTCGGATTGTGTCCCATCCCTGTTATGGGATGGGAAATAGAGCTACGGGGAAGGATTTCTTGGGTTGTGACTTTCGGAGTGTGTTGGTTTAGGGAAAACGATGGGAAGGGAAACAGTTGGGGAGGGAAAGCTGGTAGGATATTTTCGGGATTTTTAGAGAGAAAAGAGATACGAGTATCTTTTTTCCCCTCCTGGACCTCTGGGCATTCTAAAGATACTGTCATAGGAAAAATTGAGGAAAAAAGTCTTCCTCCTCTTCCTTTCCCCCTCTCCTCTCTTCCAACCCCAGAACATTTTTTTTTTTACATCTCAACGGAAATAAATCCCATTTTTACAAAATTTATAGAAAATGGTAAATAGAAAATAGAAAGATTGTAATGATGGACTGCTCTGAAAGAGCTACATATCTATGTTTGTCTTTTATATCAGTCATCTTACCCATCCCAACTAATCCAGTCCAAATGAAATTATTCTGGACGGATTTAAAATTAAAATCCCGGATTTTTCTTTTAAGAAGAAAATAAGCGTTCCGCATTGACGATGCTGAAATGGGACACTAATACGATAATACCTAAATGACGAGAAATTATTCCCCTAGTGTGGTTTCGAACCCTTCCCAGTTTGCCGTTCCCCATCTCCCACCAAAAACATAAATGTAAAAAATAAGGCCAAGTTCCTTCCCAAAAATTTCGGCCCTCAATCGTTCTGAGATCTTTACTTTGCAAGTACTTAGTTTCGATATACTTTGTGCTGCTTAAAAGCTGACTGTGAAAACATTGAGGTCTTTTGAAGTTTGTGAGTTCGTCGAATTGGATGTTACAAAGAAAATGTTCTGTGCCTACAATCGTCTTGTGTAAAAATAAAATTAATGTTGAGTTATGGAACCTGGTCCAATAAAGCTCGTGTTTGCCGCGTAATCCCTTTTAATGGACAGGATATTTTGAAATCCTCTGATCGAGGACCAGAACCTTTAGCGCCACCTCAAATAATAGAAAAATAAATAATATTTTAATGGAAAAGAAATGAAAACTCCCTGTTTTCCTTCTCACTTATGTAATGTTGAAATTAAACAAAATTGCACTCTGCTTACTCCGGGATTCCCCGCTTTCTTTTCTGTTGATGAAATTGTTGATTGATTTTTGAGGAACAGAAATCTGCTCTTTGGTTTTACCTGATGTACAGTAAGTATACAAAGTTGCATGTGGGATATGAAATTATTGATTGATTTTTGAGAATTTTGAGGAACAGAAATCTGCTCTTTGGTTTTACCTGATATACAGTAAGTATACAAAATTGCATGTGGGACATTAAACCAGAATTAATGTGAGCTTTCAGGGTTTTGTTCAGATTGGAAAAACATGTGTTCCAGGTTAGAAGTTCTAGCCCTATGTTCATAAATCCTTCGGAATTCTTCATTATTTCCTTTTAATGGAAAAGAAATGAAAACTCCCTGTTTTCCTTCTCACTTATGTAATGTTGAAATGAAATTAAACAAAATTGCACTCTGCTCACTCCGGGATTCTCCGCTTTCTTTTCTGTTTATGAAATTGTTGATTGATTTTTGAGGAACAGAAATCTGCTCTTTGGTTTTACCTGATGTACAGTAAGTATACAAAGTTGCATGTGGGACATTTTTGTCCCGGACATTACACCAGGATTAATGTGAGTTTTCAAGGTTTTGTTCAGATTGGAAAAACATGTGTTCCAGGTTAGAAGTTCTAGCCCTATGTTCATAAATCCTTCGGAATTCTTCATTATTTCCGGGTTTTGTTCAGATTGGAAAAACATGTGTTCCAGGTTAGAAGTTCTAGCCCCATGTTCATAAATCCTTCGGAATTCTTCATTATTTCCATGGAAAATGTGAATTCCATAGTAAACAATTCTCCGAATCCACAAAGTACAATGAATACTTTCTGTAGAATGTGGGAAGCAACAAAGGTGTGTAACCATTTGTACACAATCTTCATCACAGGTTTACAATTTATTTTGGATTATGTCGTTTTCACATTTTGCGTGCCACCCATACGATGTACGGATTTCCTTCTTGGAAATTCTTTCCGTTTTTTCCTCTGTCACAAAATGAATTGTGTATTAAATTTGTGTTTTTAAGACGACAAGACGACGTAACCCACGCTCAACTTTGCCCAACTGCAATTATTAGACGAGAACTAGATCTCCATGCTGTGAAAGAAAAGCTGTATTTTATTTCTTGATTTCTTTGATTCATCAAGTCATCATACAAAATTTCTCTTTGGACTAGTTTAGACTAACAGCGGGTGTAGTGGCGCCATTACGTCCAAACTAGTCCAAACAGAAATATCGTATGATGACCCAAAAAAGTCACATAATAAAATACAGAAAAAGTTATTGTGACGTCATCACGTTGACGTCACAAAACAGATTGTGATGCTCTTAAAGCTCAGCTTTCGTGCTGTGATACAACTTCTACAAATAGACATATTAGATGAAGATGTCGAAATAATGCTTACAAATGTCGAAATAATGTTTAACAGGGGTTTGCTCACGCGCGTTCACAAGAAAAACATTATTTCCATGGAAAATGTGAATTCCATAGTAAACAATGCTCCGAATCCACAAAGTACAATGAATACTTTCTGTAGAATGTGGGAAGCAACAAAGGCGTGTAACCATTTGTACACAATCTTCATCACAGGTTTACAATTTATTTAGGATTATGTCGTTTTCACATTTTGCGTGCCACCCATACGATGTAACGATGTACGGATTTCCTTCTTGGAAATTCTTTCCGTTTTTTCCTCTGTCACAAAATGAATTGTGTAAAATACAGCTATAGAAAAAGTTAACGTGATGACGTCACAATGACGCCTGTCCTCTGACACAGTAGACAGCACTGATGAACAAAACAGATTGTGATGCTCTTGAAGCTCAGCTTTCGTGCTGTGATACAACTTCTACAAATAAACATAGATGAAGATGTCGAAATAATGCTTACAAATGTCGAAATAATGTTTAACAGGGGTTTGCTCACGCGCGTTCACAACAAGAAAAACAACACCCGGAAGAAGGAATATATTCAGACTCAATGTCAGCAACGGAAAATGAATCAGCGGGCGTGGAAAACATTCGAGACTGAAAGCTGTTCTGCAGCCGACAGTTCTGTTGTGGATGTGGTCAGCAACGGAAAATGAATCAGCGGGCGTGGAAAACATTCGAGACTGAAAGCTGTTCTGCAGCCGACAGTTCTGTTGTGGATGTGAAGTTGAAGAGAAGGAACGCGGTAGGAGGTGCAGGTTTTGGGAATGTAGAAAAGAGTTTGAGCTAGAAAAATCTGGTGTGAACATCACACGACTTTCCTTATCCTATTGAATGATGCTTATTTTTATGTTCTTTAGTAACTTTTACAATATAAAACATCACACGACTTTCCTTATCCTATATAATGATGCTTATTTTTATGTTCTTTAGTAACTTTTACAATATAACCGTTTTGTCAGTATAGCTAAAAACCGCCAAAAACGGGCCGAAAACCGCCAAAAAGCGGCCAAAATACCACCACCCGCAGCACCTATCTCGACCAAAAGTTTTGTGTTACATTCTTGTCTCATTTTTGGACTACATACCAAATTTCAAGTCTCTAGCTCTTTCCGTTCTCGAGATATTTTCTTTACAGACAGACAGAAGGACAGACAGACACACGGACCAATGGCTGAAACTTTGTATTTCGGCTCTAGGGACCTCAAAACGTGTTTTGGCACTAAAATACTGACCATCGAAAATTTGACCCGATTACATTACTTTCCTTCCTATATAGGATAAGGAAAGTAAAAATGAAGGAAGAGAATGTAGTGGGAAAGGAAATGGAGAAGAAGATGAAGTATAGGAATTGAGGAGAAGATGAAGAAGAGAAAGAAAGTCTAGAACTGACAAGAACTGTAGCTATCTCAATGGTGGTACGATCTGTGATAGAAAGATTGAGGTAAATTTTAAAGCAACTTTGTGGGAAATTTTTGGTTCAAGAACGCACAAAGAATAATGTTGACAGTGTATTATGTACCTACCTATATTACAGATACAAAATGTCTTGACTTTCGAGGTTGGCATGGTGAAAATGCCTTAAAATTGACAAACAGAAATTCAACATGATGACAAGACGACGTAACCCACGCTCAACTTTGCCCAACTGCAATTATTAGACGAGAACTAGATCTCCATGCTATGAAAGAAAAGCTGTATTTTATTTCTTGATTTTCTTGAGTCATCAAGTCATCATACAAAATTTCTCTTTGGACTAGTTTAGACTGGCAGCGGGTGTAGTGGCGCCATTACGTCCAAACTAGTCCAAAGAGAAATATCGTATGATGACCCAAAAAAGTCACATAATAAAATACAGCTAAAGAAAAAGTTATTGTGACGTCATCACGTTGACGTCACAAAACAGATTGTGATGCTCTTAAAGCTCAGCTTTCGTGCTGTGATACAACTAAAAGATAAAGTCCATTGAAATTCCCACCCTATCTTCCCCTAGGATGACCGCATTATGGAACGCGCCCAAGAAAAACATAAGCCAAAAGCTTCTGCTGTGATTTCCCCAAGGACTTTGTTTCGTCCCTCTCCTCTGCCTCCAACCACGTTTCCATTTTCATTATTGTTTCTTTTTTTTTCCTACCTATTCTTCAAGTTGGTTTTTTGCCGCTCCGGGTACCTTTTCTTTTCCCATTATATCATGATACGTGTCTCTGTCTCTGTTACCTTTCCCCCTAATTTTTCTAGATATATCTCCGACATATTTGTTTTCCTTTTCCCTGGAGAGATATAGGCGGTCACGTGGGGAATTTATATCTCATTTTTCATCTTCTTATGAGTGTCCATTTCCTATTGTTTGTCTGATTTAATGTCTTTTTGTTTGTTTGGATTTCACTGTCCGCTTGTGGATCAGGTTATTGATATGTTTTTCGGTGATGGCTGTCAGTATATTCTTATTCTGGAATTGACACCCAATTTTGGTAACATTTTTTGTTGAGTGTTCTTCGTAGTCCATTTTCAGACAGAGTCCTGAGGTCTTTAATTATCAGGTTCCATTTACATGGAGATTCATCATGAGTAGTAACATTAACTTCTCTAGTTGGTGTTAACAGGGGATTTTTTTTTAATCCAGAAACAATGTGCTATCCTCTTACGATGACGTAACGGGATAATTTTTTGTTCATTCCCTTTTTTTTCTCTCGTCTCTTGTTTACATTAAATGTGTTTACAATGTCATGAGATGCTGGTAGCTGCTGATGCTGCTGGTTTACGAGGTACAATATTTGCTTTTGAAGTCTGTATTGTGCCCCATTAAAGCTTCTGTTTATACTGCAGTATGCTAGTCGTCCCTGTGCTCTAAGTACTTATTCTCTCGTCTCTTGTTTACATTAAATGTGTTTACAATGTCATGAGATGCTGGTAGCTGTGCTGATGCTGCTGGTTTACGAGGTACAATATTTGCTTTTGAAGTCTGTATTGTGCCCCATTAAAGTTTCTGTTTATACTGCAGTATGCTAGTCGTCCCTGTGCTCTAAGTACTTAGTTTCGATATACTTTGTGCTGCTTAAAAGCTGACTGTGAAAACATTGCAGCCTTTTGAAGTTTGTGAGTTCGTCGAATTGGATGTACAAAGAAAATGTTCTGTGCCTACAATCGTCTTGTGTAAAAATAAAATTAATGTTGAGTTATGGAACCTCGTCCAATAAAGCTCGTGTTTGCCGCGTAATCCCTTTTTGATGGACAGGATATTCTGAAATCTTCTGATCGCTCCTCAAGTCCTCAATCATGCAATGATTGAGAGGAGGACCAGAACCTCTAGCGCCACCTCATTTCCCATCTTATCCTGTCTTGAGTATTGGAACCTCGTCCAATAAAGTTCGTGTTTGCCGCGTAATCCCTTTTTGATGGACAGGATATTCTGAAATCCTCTGATCGCTCCTCAAGTCCTCAATCATGCAATGATTGAGAGGAGGACCAGAACCTCTAGCGCCACCTCATTTCCCATCTTATCCTGTCCTAATCCTAATGTAAATGTCTAGTTGGAGACAACTCAAGGTCTGCAAATAAAAATACGAAAAATAATAATAATAATAATAATAATAAAACATATAAATATCTTGGATGTCTTGAAAATGCTCAACTTGTTCAAAGCCAATTTAAAGACAATATTACGGCTGAGTATTTCAGGAGAATGAGACTTGTGCTGAGGACAGAACTGAATGGTAAAAATAAGATGGAAGCGATCAATAGTTTGGCTGTTCCTGTGATCGATTACAGCTTTGGTATCATAGAATGGACTCAGGAGGAATTGAGGAAACTTGATACAAAGACAAGAAAATGCCTCACATTGTTTAAGATGTTGCATCCTAGAGCTGATGTCAGTCGCCTTTATCTACCGAGAAGGATTGGGGGACGTGGTTTGCGAAATATCAAGGATGCTCATGACATTGCAATCCTAAGAATGGGAAAAACTGTACCACAACTAAAGGACGAGGCCAGAGACAAAAGATGCCAAAGGGTACAGGTGTCTGAATCTCTGAATTGTACCACATCTAAAGGATGTGCTTAAACTCTTCTGAAGAATCTAGTGCTCTAAAGGTCCAACGAAGATGAGAAGAGACACAAGAAGAGTGGGGTGTCTAATTTTCAGATTCTTCAGTTCATATCCTTATAGAATGTAATGTATTCGAATCGTTTGATCTGAAATGTGATTTAATAGTGGTCGAAATTAAATTGAAATTATTGGTGTAAATGAAGTAGGTAACTATGAAGTAGTATGGACTTAGGTATATGACCTACTTTGTAAAGGTAACTCACTAGTGGCTAGGCCAATTGCACCTGTGTGAAAGAGGCTTAAGCTACGAACCTGGCTCGAGTCCTTCAAATCACAATGTCTGGTGGCCCAGACTGGGGTAGTACGTTGGATGTAGGTGTCACCGTTAGGAAATGTCATAAAACATTTTGTCTCCTTCAAAACTGTGCAGTTAATGTAAGTAATTAGGTGCGAATAAAACTGGAGTATGAAATTAGAACGAGTGAGTTTTTTATGCTTTTGTTGATTGTATAAAATATAAATACATTCTTTGGAAAAAATAAAAAAAAATAAGCCCACCCAGATAGGAATTTGAACCCAAGACACCAAAGTCGACCAAATCAGTGTTTCAAAGTTGGAGAATGCTAATGATTCATGAGGTGGACTGCAGTATATTGCACCTAGAAGCCATATTTATCTGTTGGGCACTTCAAATAATAGAAAAAAGGAAAGGAACAAGATACCAGTTTGGCTTGACTATTTTGTCTCGTAAAATAGTACAAAATTCCTTGGAACGAAGGGGGAAAAAGTTATAGCATTTTGATGAGGATTGAGACCTCTTGCTTGAATCCTTAGAAAGAAGTTCGTTCCACTTTCTTTTGAACATTTTCTCATAAACTCTATAAACGGACAAAAGAAGAAGAGAAAGAAGAACGCAGAGAGATGGGAGGAAAACTTTTGTCAAATTAATTTTCTTACTTCCCAACTTTCACTGGGAGAGGGGACAATTTTGAAAAAAATGTGGAGCTCAGGTCCCTGGAAACTTAAGAAAGTTATAAAGGTAGGTAAAAGGTACGGTTCTGAACTGTACCACAACTAAAGGACGAGGCCAGAGACAAAAGATGCCAAAGGGTACAGGTGTCTGAATCTCTGAATTGTACCACATCTAAAGGATGTGCTTAAACTCTTCTGAAGAATCTTATAGTGCTCTAAACTACTCTAAAGGTTCAACGAAGATGAGAAGAGACACAAGAAGAGTGGGGTGTCTAATTTTCAGATTCTTCAGTTCATATCCTTATAGAATGTAATATATTCGAATCGTTTGATCTGAAATGTGATTTAATAGTGCTCGAAATTAAATTGAAATTATTGGTGTAAAAGAAGTAGGTAACTATGAAGTAGTATGGACTTAGGTATATGACCTACTTTGTAAAGGTAACTCACTAGTGGCTAGGCCAATTGCACCTGTGTGAAAGAGGCTTAAGCTACGAACCTGGCTCGAGTCCTTCAAATCACAATGTCTGGTGGCCCAGACTGGGGTAGTACGTTGGATGTACATGTACATTGTACATAGGTGTCACCGTTAGGAAACGTCATAAAACATTTCCTTCAAAACTGTGCAGTTAATGTAAGTAATTAGGTGCGAATAAAACTGGAGTATGAAATTAGAACGAGTGAGTTTTTTATGCTTTTTTACCGTCGTACCTACTCTCAAAAGGCGAAATTATGAGAAACTGGGGTAATCAAAAGGAATACAGAATGTGAAGGAACGTGAGAAGAGGAAGACATGAAGAGAGGGAGAGAGTGTTGGGGGAAGTAAAGAGTTTTAGATTAAAAATTAAAATAAGTAAAGTGAAAATATTTTATGAACTTAAAATCAGCCAGTATGGCTAAGGCAGCCGCCGTAGTCCTATGTGCATCGTACTAGGCTTGTAAACCGGAGATCCCGGATTCAATTCCAGCAAAACAGAAGTTAAAAAGAAAAAAAAAATGATGACAGTAGTAAGGAAAAAAAGAGGCTTTTTTCGACTTGTGGAAAAGCTTGGTGAGAAAAAGTGAGTGACATAGAGAAGCAAATGGAATAAAACATAATACTCTTCTGCCAAGAGTGCAAGCTGAATAAGTCAAAAGCTATACAAATCACAAATCTTTGTCGAATATAAGGCATCTCTAATAAATATGCCGCGGATGCTGTGGGCACAAATAAAGAAGTACATGCTGTGCACTCCATATTATCTGTCCGCAACTCCGGAAGGGTAATAGGGTATGGGGGCAAGCCTGGTAAGAACTCCGGTCAGATTTTCAGCCGAGTTTGAAATTTCATCAAATCCGGACACACCGTTCGTTGAAGAGTTATCGCTTAACAATAAACTTACCGTCATCACACCTAAAAGTTCGAAGCTCAGCGCCCTATCCAAGTCTCGACACTGGTGAACATCACACGACTTTCCTTATCCTATTGAATGATGCTTATTTTTATGTTCTTTAGTAACTTTTACAATATCTCTAACCGTTTTGTCAGTATAGCTAAAAACCGCCAAAAAACGGTCGAAAACCGCCAAAAAGCGGTCGAAATACCGCCACCCGCAGCACCTATCTTAACCAAAAGTTTTGTGTTACATTCTTGTCTCATTTGTGGACTACATACCAAATTTCAAGTCTCTAGCTCTTACCGTTCTCGAGATATTTTGACAGACAGAAGGACAGACAGACAGACACACGGACCAATGGCTGAAACTTTGTATTTCGGCTCTAGGGACCTCAAAACGTGTTTTGGCACTAAAATACTGACCATCGAAAATTTGACCCGATTACATTACTTTCCTTCCTATAGGATAAGGAAAGTAAAAATGAAGGAAGAGAATGTAGTGGGAAAGGAAATGGAGAAGAAGATGAAGCATAGGAATTGAGGAGAAGATGAAGAAGAGAAAGAAAGTCTAGAACTGACAAGAACTGTAGCTATCTCAATGGTGGTACGATCTGTGATGGAAAGATTGAGGTAAATTTTAAAGCAACTTTGTGGGAAATTTTTTGTTCAAGAACGCACAAAGAATAATGTTGACAGTGTATTATGTACCTATATTACAGATACAAAATGTCTCGACTTTCGAGGTTGGCATGGTGAAAATGCCTTAAAATTGACAAACAGAAATTCAACATGAGATTTTACACCCGGAGCTGATTTTAGTGGTTCAACGAAGATGAGAAGAGACACAAGAAGAGTGGGGTGTCTAATTTTCAGATTCTTCAGTTCTTATCCTTATAGAATGTAATGTAGAAGGAATTCTAAGAAGAAGAAGGAATTCTAATTGTGTTAAGCATATTTAAATGCTTGTCACAAACATCGTTCCCTGATTATTTCACCTAGATAAATTTCATGACATAGGGTATGGGGGCAAGCCTGGTAAGAACTCCGGTCAGATTTTCAGCCGACTTTGACATTTCATTAAATCCAGACAACCGTTCGTTGAAGAGTTATCGCTTAACAATAAACTTACCGTCATCACACCTAAAAGTTCGAAGCTCAGCGCCCTATCCAAGTCTCGAGTAGGGTATGGGGGAAAGCCTGGTAAGAACTCCGGTCAGATTTTCAGCCGAGTTTGAAATTTCATCAAATCCGGACACACCGTTCGTTGAAGAGTTATCGCTTAACAATAAACTTACCGTCATCACACCTAAAAGTTCGAAGCTCAGCGCCCTATCCAAGTCTCGAGTGTGACATTGGAGAACAGTTAAAAGCTTTTTGTCTGTACGAAGGAGGGTGGCTCATCAGTTTCAATTAGGGACATTGGAAGCTCCGAGAGAGACTAATTTTCTCCAAATGGGGAAGACATTGAACGACGCCTTCAGTGTTCCCCAACTCCATTAGTTTTGCTTCCTAGTCTGTACGAAGGAGGGTGGCTCATCAGTTTCAATTAGAGACATTGGGAGCTCCGAGAGAGACTAATTTTCTCCAAATGGGGAAGACATTGAACGACGCCTTCAGTGTTCCCCAACTCCATTAGTTTTGCTTCCTAATAGCAACGATGTGTTGTCAAACGCAACGAATGCAAAGATGTGTTGTCAAACGCAATAACCGAGCAACGCAACGAATGAAACGATGTGTTGTCAAACGCATACAAATCTACCATATATCGCTTCGACAGAACGTTGCTTCTTGACCGTCCCCAATCCGTGATAACGATATCCTTGCTGTGTCCACACATAGTCGACGGCCGTTGATTGATCAGCAATCGATGTCGATCCACATTGATCGAAATGATTGAACTTTTTATGATTCTTTGGAAAGCTGGGCGTAATTTCTTGTTAATCTTCACATCCCGTGGTTAAGGAAAGCGATGGCAAAGAATACCTCCCACAGGAAAATCCTAGATGATAACCGTGAAAAGAATCGACTACAAACATGCACTCGCTAAAAAGTTTAAGTGAGACTTACTATTACCTACCAGTGCTGACAAGTTGAGGAATCTTGGGACTTTGGGACACATCAGCAGAGGTCAGGAGCGTTCAGCATATTGAAAGCTCCAGCAAAACGTCTGATAAATATTTATCATGTAATTCTAACGCCCACAATATCGTGCAATATAGCTGATGTGGCTGTGGCGCCGATGTGGTCTATTCTTCAGTCTACGCTGATCTACGTAATTCCACATACTTCATGCCTCATACCTCCGTCTGTTCCCAATATTCCTGTCTCCCTAATATTCCCGATACTCCTGTCTGCCCGACATTCCTTGCTTTATATCTAGTCCTCTTGCCATTCTCTCTTCCTCCTCAACATCCATCCTCGGATCCCTCTATCTTCTTCCCCCATCCGTTATCCGTTATTCCTCATTCCTCTGTCCCACCTCATCTGTTTCCCCTTATCACCTCCTTTTCTCTCCCCTTACTTTCCCTCTCTTTCCTCCCTTCTTCTGTTTCTCTCTGTATAATAAACACAAACAAGGCGAAGATAATAACGCTCATAGAAAAACAACTCGAGGAATGTGGGAAGAAAAACAAGAAGAGAACGAGGGGACGAAATAGGGACGAAAGGAATTCAATAGGGCCCGGGTGATGAATGGTGTGGGGAGGACAGGAAAGGGACATTTCTGAGATGTATAAAATATTATAGATCCGGCAGAGTGCCGCTCTGCGGTATATTATGGTATGAGTTGAAACATGGACGAGTTCTATAGGCTAGCAGCAGAAGGAGGGAGTTGTGGTGGCGATAGAGTAGAATAGAAAATAGGAAAGAGTCCAAAGAAAGGGAGGGATGAAGAGGGATGTGGAAGAGTAGACTCAGAGGGAGAAAACAAAGTACGAAGGGAAGGAAGGAGGCGTTTTCGGAATTCACGCCACGTACTATGGGTTTCAAAAACAACGCGTTTCCTCTCCTCAAGCCTCACTACTTCCTTCTTCCTCCCTCCGTTCCCTCTCCATTTATGTCGATGTCGTCGACAGAATAGGCGTTGTATCACCAGCCCAATAGTGACGGATAAGTGAAAGTTAACTGGGACACAAGAGTGTGCAAGAGCTGAGATAAAAATGTCCACGAGGCAAAATGTCGAAGATGATCCGACAGTTGGGACGGAAATTCTACCGTACAGATTTTTTCGAACGAAGCTAAATTGCGACCCGTGATCGGGTGTCAAAAAGTCGTGACTTATTATGATTATTGTCCCTACTATGGTGGGTCAATAGTTGCGGTTCCTTGTGTGAATATAAGATCACCAGCCCAATAGTGACGGATAAGTGAAAGTCAACTGGGACACAAGAATGTGCAAGAGCTGAGATAAAAATGTCCACGAGGCAAAATGTCGAAGATGATCCGACAGTTGGAACGGAAATTCTACCGTACAGATGTTTTCGAACGAAGCTAAATTGGGACCCATGATCGGGTGTCAAAAAGTCGTGACTTATTATGATTATTGTCCCTACTATGGTGGGTCAATAGTTGCGGTTCCTTGTGTGAATATAAGCAACTGGGACACAAGAGTCTGCAAGAGCTGAGATAAAAATGTCCACGAGGCAAAATGTCGAAGATAATCCGACAGTTGGGACGGAAATTATACCGTACAGATTTTTTCGAACGAAGCTAAATTGGGACCCATGATCGGGTGTCAAAAAGTCGGGACTTACTATGATTATTGTCCCTACTATGGTGGGTCAATAGTTGCGGTTCCTTGTGTGAATATAAGGGTGCGTCCACACATAGCCGACCGGCCATCGATCGATGTCGACTGAACCGTCCACACTGCCTCGATAACATAGTTTTTCCCCGTCGATGGACTATGTTTTTACCCACTTTTATTAAGTGGTATCCGCACCATTCGCCACACCACTAGTGATTTTGTTTTTCACATCCTTCACATCTCAGTCAGCCTATTAAAATTTATGTCATCTGCCAAAGAAAGCTCCTTGTCCCCGCGGCAGACTGTCAATTCAGATTGTAATTTCATCGAAGCCTTTGAAGCTCTGAATTTCAGAAAGCCAAAGAGCCTTTGAATTTCTTCTCGCAATATTTATTCAATATTCTGATCTCGTCCCTGGAACATGATTTCATTTTCCGATGCTGCTCTTGCTCCCTTTTCCTTCCCCTCCTACTGAGCTGATTCGTGATATTATAGATCAGACTCAACACGTTAAATACGCTGTAATAATTTTATGGAAGAAATCCCATATATTAGATACCTCCTACTTTGAAACAAAATTCTAAAAATATAAAAAAAGTTATTAAAAAGCTATGATGTAAATTAACATGCCCCCAGCCGTGAGAACAAATCCTAATCGAAAAGTGTTTGTTTTTCGTGACAGGAAGCGCGAACAAATGAAGGCTTTCGATATATTTGGTCTTTTTTTGCCCAGGAAAAAAACGTTGAAGTTTGGACCAGTTTTCTATATTTCTGTCCGAAGATAATTCAGATCACCATTTCGAGGGTACTGTGAGAGGTCCTTGGTTTAAAAATGGGCTCGTCCTTCACGCGATCTGATACGCTGCGCTGGAGAGGACTAGAGGATACGCAATTTGCAACTCTAGAATTGAACATGGACTATGTTAAGGGTACGTGAGTTATGTTAAGGTGGTCTGCTTCACTGATCCTGTGTGTGTGCCCGCGTACCCAGTCATTAGTTTGGGAGGCTATTGCAATTAATTTGATAGTAGATATATATAATGTCTTTTCGCAG
>NW_007377852.1:83078-154621 GCF_000475195.1 Diaphorina citri
TCTTTGCCCCCCCTACCCGTTTTACGCCGGTAATGAAATTGGTTAGCCTGCGTCCCCCTTTATAACAAAAGGGTTTCCCCCCCGCCCTATAACGAGGAAAAAAGTGTTCAAGGGCTGTGACACCCAGGTATGTATGCTCCTCTCTGATGTGAAAGGCTTAAAATTTAATGACTCATGAACGAGTGTGACGAGGCGATTTCTACTTAATGAACCAGCGGGCTTCGGGAACGATGAAAAATACAATTACTTTTTCCCTGGCTCTTCTTCCGCCTATTTATTCTCTCACCTTGCTCTGGCTGTGGAATTCTTGGTATTGCAGATAATCTTTGGGTAGAGGGGTGTTGAACTCATAGCATTGGACTCGTATTTCGGGGAACAAAGGTTTACGGACTGAAAGGACTCTTATCTTTAACTGGGCTATCATATTGTAATCCTTCTGGGACCCATGATGTGTTCACACAGTATTCAGTCTCAAGACGTTGGGATTTTTACATTTTGTACTTGGTTCGAGATCTCTGTTTTATTTTTTCTCTTTCTCCTTTTCCACATGCGATACTTATGCTGAACAGTTGTGGCATTACTTACCTTAGTACCTATTATAATTTTCTCGCACTCTTTCTCCTTTTCCACATGCGATACTTATGCTGAACAGTTGTGGCATTACTTACCTTAGTACCTATTATAATTTTCTCGCATCATAAAACACTTTGCTGACACATGTGTCTCAAAGTAGGTAGGTATGTTCAGGGTGTTCCGTTGTGTCTAAATAGTTGCAGCTCACAGAATAATTGAGCATAAACAAGCTAAGTACAGAGGTACCTTTGGCTCTTCTGTGATTAACGTCCGACGAGCTATCGTATTGGTCTATGTATTGAGCTATGCAGATTCTTAGCTGTCACTTTTAACTTTTTAAGAACTCTTCTTCCTTTTCGTATAACTCTTCTTTTTTGTAATACGGTGGTAGTGCTGATACAACGCCGTATTGGCGATCGGAAATCGGATTGTAAATTTCAGATCCGGGACGCAAATCAAAAGGACTCAGGATTCGTTACAAGGGACGGAACTCAGAGCTCCCCTCACATAAACTAAGTACAGAGGTACCTTTGGCTCTTCTGTGATTTATGTCTCTGTTGCACTTTGCAGCCCTTAAAACTTTAACAATGACGGTGGTAGTGCTGATACAACGCCGTATTGCGATCGGAAATCGGATTGTAAATTTCAGATCCGGGACGCAAATCAAAATGACTCAGAATTCGTTACAAGGGACGGAACTCAGAGCTCCCCTCACACCCATGCTAAAATTTGCACCCTATATCTCACACACATCTGAATACTTTGAAGTAATATGACACATATTCTGCACCTACACATATTCGTATACAATAGAAGCTGTACTCTATATTCCTATACGCTATAAGCTGTACACTATACACAGCTGCTTCGGCAACAAGTACTTTTTAATTACTTCCCCCGTCCTCTCCTTTGCCCTCCGGAGAACGTATGCTCCTCTCTGATGTGAAAGGCTTAAAATTTAATGACTCATGAACGGGTGTGACGAGGCGATTTATACTTAATGGATCGGAACCAGCGAGCTTCGGGAACGATGAAAAATACAATTACTTTTTCCTTGGCTCTTCTTCCGCCTATTTATTCTCTCACCTTGCTCTGGCTGTGGATTTCTTGGTATTGCAGATAATCTTTTGGTAGAGGGGTGTTGAACTCAAGCATTGGACTCATATTTCGGGGAACAAAGGTTTACGGACTGAAAGGACTCTTATATTTAGCTGGGCTATCATATTGTAAACTTCGTTTTCCATATGCAGAATCCTTCTGGGACCCATGATGTGTTCACACAGTATTCAGTCTCAAGACGTTGGGATTTTGATAATGATATTTAAACTATTGTTTAAATTTAAATAGATGGATTATAAAAGAATATAAAATTATAAACACAGTTTAAACTAGCAGAAAAGTACTTCGATATTGGGTAAATTTGTATAATATTCCGCCTTTTGAATTATATCTAATAACAAATGATATCAATGAACTTAGCGATGTGAAAAATCGATCATCAGATGATTCTGTCACATCTCCTAATCGAGCCATTCCGACATTTTGACATCATTGCTTAGTGCTCTTTTAAATTTTGTAAAATTAATAGATTTTATAGTAATGATATTTAAACTATTGTTTAAATTTAAATAGATGGATTATAAAAGAATATAAAATTATAAACACAGTTTAAACTAGCAGAAAAGATATTGCGCAGTCCCCAGCCTTCTTTTAAATCAAAAAGAAGAGAACTCACGCAAAATAAATAAAATATAATGAAAATAAATCCCTAAGTGTCCGTCAAAAACTCGACATTGAAGAAATAAGAAAAGTAAAAAGTGAGAACATTGATAATTTTGATAACTATCGAAACAAATAAGTACAAACACTCTTTCAAATCAAAAAAGAAGAGAACTCACGCAAAATAATTAAAATATAATGAAAATGAACCCCTAAGTATCCATCAAAAACTCGACATTGAAGAAATAAGAAAAGTAAAAAGTGAGAACATTGATAATTTTGATAACTATCGAAACAAATAAGTACAAACAATGAAAACAAGTAATCGCTTAACAATAGAAGTTAACATGTTAGAGGTTAAAACTAAATATACATTGGTAGATATAAATAATTTCTAATTAAATAAATAATAGAAGTGTTTCAATTAGTAAAGCAGAGTCCATATTTATTTTGGAAATGTCGTACTTACTGTATTTTAACATTATCGTCCGACATTTTCAACATAAGTGTGGACCCTGCTTAGTATGAAGGGTGTATTGCTTATCTCTGCTTTTCCTTTGAGTAATTTAAAAAAGCCAATAATGTCTTTTCCAAAACTATTAAACATTGGTAGATATAAATAATTTCTAATTAAATAAATAATAGAAGTGTTTCAATTAGTAAAGCAGAGTCCACATTTATTTTGGAAATGTCGTACTTACTGTATTTTAACATTATCGTCCGACATTTTCAACATTAAGTGTGGACCCTGCTTAGTATGAAGGGTGTATTGCTTATCTCTGCTTTTCCTTTGAGTAATTTAAAAAAGCCAATAATGTCTTTTCGAATGTCTTCGTCTGTTTTTAAAACACAAATCCAATTACCTTGCAAGTGTTTAATTTTTCTTTTCTCTTTCATGTGTATAGGTATAGCTGTATAATTTTTGGAATGGTTGGAAGTAAGATTTAGATATAATTTAGTCTTCTTCCGTTTTTAAAACACAAATCCAATTACCTTGCCAGTGTTTAATTTTTCTTTTCTCTTTCATGTGTATAGGTATAGCTGTATAATTTTTGGAATGGTTGGAAGTAAGATTTAGATATAATTTAAATATTTTTATTTGACCTTGATGCAGAATGGAATATTGATTTTACTAGACCGGCCTCTTTTGAATCTCAAGATGAAATGGGGGAAATGATATTCACAAAGGAAGTAATGTTTCTCAAAGCCCTAATCCTATCTTCGGGTCTTACCAGATCTGTTTTGAAGATACTCCGTCAGAGGAATAAAATTGTTTTCAGACTGTTTTTGTTTTTTTTTTTTTTTTTTTTTTTCCTTTTTTAGATTTTACCCCATGTTATAAAAAATGATATGTTTGGGTGACTTGGTTGATATGTGTTCATGTCACATATAACATTGTTTTAAAATGTTAAAGAGAATTGACTTAAATCTAGTAAATAATATTATAGGTAGGTACCTACAAATTATTAATAAAATAAGAAATGTGTATTTTAGAATAAACCTTCATTAAGTATGTTGTATAGGTAATCATCTTTTGTATAAAACAGGGTAATTAATTATTTATTTTGATCCTTTTGTATTTCACAGCAATATTCAATAAATATTGAATAGCTTCTTCTATTGAACTTCAATTGTGACACTTCAGTCTTCAATTTTTTCCCCAATTTTTATGAATTTTTATTATTAGGTAGGTATTGGTAAAAACATTATACCTACCTTTATTGGTAATGAAAAATTATTTCCTGTTCATTATGTAAAAAGCTTTCTAATAGTTTTTGATATTAGCTACCTACCTTTAGTCAACTACTAATTTGAAAACGCCTCAAAAAAAAAGAAAGCTTTTTAACTCGAGATTATACAGTTGATCTCAAAATATACAACAAAAAGATTCTAAAAACAGACCTAAATATTATATTGTATTTACATACATAAGTAATAAAAACATTCAATAATAACGAGGATAGTTCATTTTGCTGACTTTCTGATATTGGATAGTAATTGAAGTAATAAGTTTTAGTTTGTGTACAATCAGAGAGAACTTTAACCGTATATTTCTAGTTCCTTTAGATTAGGTCAAGGGGGCTTTGGTTCGTTGACTTGAAAAGAATCTCTTGGATTTGATCAATCCCTTTGAAATGTAGTGGTTGGTGACTTTGTGGATTTGAAACCACCAAGCACAGTAATTCATACCATCAGCTACATAACATTCTCTTGTTTCTAGCTGAAAAAAGAAGAAATAGAATAATAAAATAGTAGTTATAAAAAGGATAATGAATAGATGATATACCTAGTATCTACCAAATAGTAAACACAACTCAGTCTCATAATCTTAATTGCAACGGAAGAGAAAGTCTTCTTCCCTGAGACGATTTTAAATCAACAACGAGAGAAAGGGGAAGACGAAAAATCCCGTGAATCCTGCTGTATAAATCCCTCATCTGTCCCTCCCTCTCCTTCTTGTCACTTTGTTTACACATTTTGATGATAGAGCAGTATATACAGTATCAGACATAGAGCAGTGATAGCAAATTTATTTCGGAGTCCGAAGGAAAGGGAAGGAAGGGAGACAGAGACAGATTTATTTCACTAGAGAGACAGAAAATGTAGGACAAGCACGCTATTTAGATAGAGAGAACGAGGGGATAAAATTAATAAAATAGTAGTTATAAAAAGGATAATGAATAGATATACCTAGTATCTACCAAATAGTAAACACAACTCACTCTCATAATCTTAATTGCAACGGAAGAGAAAGTCTTCTTTCCGAGACGATTTTAAATCAACAACGAGAGAAAGGGGAAAAAATCCCGTGAATCCTGCTGGATAAATCCCTCATCTGTCCCTCCCTCTCCTTCTTGTCACTTTGTTTACACATACACATTTTGATGATAGAGCAGTATACAGCAGACATAGAGCAGTGATAGCAAATTTATTTCGGAGTCCGAAGGAAAGGGAAGGAAGAGAGACAGATTTATTTCACTAGAGAGACAGAAAATGTAGGACAAGCACGCTATTTAGATAGAGGGAGAAAAGAGGGAACGAGGGGAGAGTAGGGAAAAAAGATAGAACAAGAGTAAAGCAGGGAGATGGGACAAAGTGGGAGGGATAATAAAGTAAGGGAAATTGAGGGATGGATTTTTTCTCCCCCTCACGTACCCTTATTACCTCCTAAACACAATCTTAAGGGATCAATTTGTATCCATTAAGTCAGGGACAGGTTGTGAAATCCAAAACACTGTAACCCGTATTCCCTGCTGACAGTAGATTTGTGGAAGAACGAGGGGAGAGTAGGGAAAAAAGATGGACCAAGGGTAAAGCAGGGAGATGGGACAAAGTGGGAGGGATAATAAAGTAAGGGAAATTGAGGGATGGATTTTTTCTCCCCCTCACGTACCCTTATTACCTCCTAAACACAATCTTAACGGATCAATTTGTATCCATTAAGTCAGGGACAGGTTGTGAAATCCAAAACACTGTAACCCGTATTCCCTGCTGACAGTAGATTTGTGGAACATGTCACTCGAGACAGTAGTGAAACATGAAAAATACAACACGGAATGGATTTTTCGGAAAAGTGAGACTAAATTTTTATCTGAAGTTGAAATCAACGATTTTTCCTTTTTTGCCTGTTCGCCAATCACTCTTGAATGCTTTGTCCGATTTTGTTGAAATTTGTAAACATACTCAACATAAAAAGAGATTTATCCATAACTTGTTGTGGCCTAA
Source organism: Diaphorina citri (assembly GCF_000475195.1). Taxonomy (NCBI): domain Eukaryota; kingdom Metazoa; phylum Arthropoda; class Insecta; order Hemiptera; family Psyllidae; genus Diaphorina; species Diaphorina citri. The sequence goes on from NW_007377852.1 coordinate 89,097, forward strand.
TTCGTCCCTTTTAAGGCCCCGATTTTAATGAAATCTTGGTAATTCGACTGGACCACCAGTTAATGTAAATGTAAACTGTATTCAGTATTGCTCTCTTTATTTCAGGTTTTCTATCTTTGTAGATTGTAGTATTGTTTGTCGACAATATCATCTAACCATATTGTTTCCTCTAATTAATCTTTCTGTTGTTTTTCTATCTATGTAGAATTGTTTGTCCACAATATCATCTAACCTTATTTTTGCCTCTAATGTTTGTGTTGTTTTCTAAATCGATATCATCTAAATCTTATTTATTCCTCTAATGAGTCTAATGTGTCTGTTGTTTTTCATACCAATATGATCTAACCGTATTGTTTCCTCTAATGTTTCAGTTGGTGGGAGGAGAGTTTGACATGGAGCTCAACTTCATCATCCAGGATGCTCAGAATATCCGTCATATGTTGGAACTCATTTTGTTGAAATTTGGAAAACATGCTCAACTTAAAAAGAGATTTATGCATAACTTGTTGTGGCCTAATTCGTCCCTTTTAAGGCCCCGATTTTAATGAAATCTTGGTAATTCGACTGAACCACCAGTTAATGTAAATGTAAACTGTATTGCTCTCTTAATTTCAGGTTTTCTATCTTTGTAGATTGTTATAGTATTGTTTGTCGACAATATCATCTAACCATATTGTTTCCTCTAATTAATCTTTCTGTTGTTTTTCTATCTATGTAGAATTGTTTGTCCACAATATCATCTAACCTTATTGTTTCCTCTAATGTTTGTGTTGTTTTCTAAATCGATATCATTTAAATCTAAATCTTATTTATTCCTCTAATGAGTCTAATGTCTCTGCTGTTTTTCATACCAATATGATCTAACCGTATTGTTTCCTCCAATGTTTCAGTTGGTGGGAGGAGAGTTTGACATGGAGCTCAACTTCATCATCCAGGATGCTCAGAATATCCGTCATATGTTGGAACTCAGAAAGCTTTTTAACTCGAGATTATACAGTTGATCTCAAAATATACAAAAAGATTCTAAAAACAGACCTAAATATTATATTGTATTTACATACATAAGTAATAAAAACATTCAATAATAACGAGGATAGTTCTATGTACACACTTGAATAAAATTCTATGAGACAAAATGAAAATAGTGTAAAAGAGATAACAAGAAATAAACAAAATATTCTTTTTAAAAATCAATTTTATATCACCTAATAATTCAGTATGTTTTAGTTTATCAATATGATAATATTCTATTTGTTTGAGTAGTGTTCACATGAGTTGACTATTTGAATCCTGATCGGAAGGGGTTACTCTCGGGTGGCCCTGTGGAAGGTGCCGATGCTTTGAAAGGATTGGAAACACCATTCGTTCCGACATTAGCTGCTGGTTGTTTATTTTCATCAATAGATGTTTCCTGCATGGAATATTCTAAATGGTTTTTGTAATCGTTAGCAACAGGCTGTCTATCTTGCATTGTGTAAGTTTGATATTCTTTTTTAGGAGGATCTGCCATGAGAATGTTGGCTTCGTTTTCAAAAGGTTTGAAATCGTAAATATTTTTTAGATAAATTAGAACAGGAGCATAAAGGATATTCATAAAGGCAATTAAAAAGTTAAGGGCAGTAAAACCAATGGCATCGACTATACCACCCGCTACTATAGGACCTATTGCATAGGCTAAAGAGTAAGAGATATCAGCGATAGCGTATATACTACCATATACTGAAACATATCTAACATCTACAAGATAGCCTAATGTGGGTAACAAAGCAGTATCTACAAGTGCCATTCCAAAACATATGCCACATATTGGAAGCATGAGCATTTGATATGAAGTTGAAAATGGAATAATGAAACAACACAATCCTTCTAGAACTAAACCTACTGCAACCATGAGCCACTGATAGGTAGGATATAACTTTGCTAACTTCACAGTGATCACAACGCCAAATACATGAGGAAAGAAAGCTGGAAGCCAAATCATTCCAATCTTCCAGTTATCTGTAGTTAGATTATCTTCTATCCATAATGATATTGTAGGCTCTAAGAAGGCAAGGGCAACATTAGCCATGAGTAAGGCTCCGGAACACACCGCTATGTATGGATCCATGAATAACTTCCAGATAGGCACTGTGGAATGAGACTCAGGCTTCTTCTGATTCAGTTGTTCCTTCACAGGTTTCATGACTAATAGTAACATGAATCCGTCTAATAGGGATACAAATGCCAGGATAAGGAATGGAATTTCTTTACCGGCAAATTGATAAAGTGCTCCACCAAATGGCGGTGCTAATCAAGTTAGAGAAATTAATTAAAGTTATAAGAACAATTTTTATCTGAATCCCGTTCAAAATCAAGAGACATTTCTTGCTTGTGTTCAATTGAAAAATTTATTTCAGACCAAATTTCTTTTAGAAAAATTTTTGAATACTTAAGTAGGTACATAATTTGCACAAATTTTCATCAAAGCCAATTTGGGTCACCGAATGACAAATTAGACACATGTGTTGATACGATCAAAGGAAAGTTCAACAAGTCACAAGATTTGTCCATGAAGATAATTTCGTCAACAAAAAAATTAACCCAAATAGTTGAGAGTTTCCCCAAAGAAAATATCTTAAACCTAAACTAATCTATTTTAAATTAAATTTACTAACCTAGAACCCAAGAGCCAATAACTGTCAATAAATTAACAAGTTGTTAAGCCCCAGGTATTCAGAATGTATGATGGTGCCTTTATTTTAGTACCCACTAATTTTATACCCCATCCAAATTTAATGAGATCAATCCGCATCAAAATTTTCTTTGTATCAAGTTTTGTAGGGTCATAAAAGATATTGAAAAAAAAAAAAGATTAAACCATAGACTTTGAAATCGCCGAATCCCTTGAAAAAGTAGATCCATTTTCTTCATTTAGTAGGTACAGATACAAGTCTAGCCCTAAAAACTTAACCTAATATAAAACTATTCCTATTAATAATGTTTTACAAACCTACTTACTATACTTACCTATCTGGAGACTCATGTTTTCAGCTTGAACTGTTTCTAATAGGTGGATAACAACCTATGTAGTGAACAATGAAATATATTTGTCCAATCTACTTCATTTTTAGTCTGACTAACTTATGCTAAACTTAACCTAAAACATTAAGATACAGTAAGGAAGCTCGAAAACGTGATTTTGTGTTATAAAATTTCTTCTATTAAGACAGTTACTACCTACTCGTAATCAAGAACCTAATAGCTGACTACCGAAAGACTGTGGTGGGCATGTGAGTTGTAGATAATATTAATTAGTTTTGTCTACAATTTGTTTAATTTTAGAACTCTAGAAAGTATTAAAATTGATACTAAAGTAGGTTGTATGAATGATTTAACTAATTTACATAAAAATTTAGCAAGTTGGATCAAGTTAGAGAAATTAATTAAAGTTATAAGAACAATTTTTATCTGAATCCCGTTCAAAATGAAGAGACATTTCTTGCTTGTGTTCAATTGAAAAATTTATTTCAGACCAAATTTCTTTTAGAAATTTTTTTGAATACTTAAGTACATAATTTGCACAAATTTTCATCAAAGCCAATTTGGGTCACCGAATGACAAACTAGACACATGTGTTGATACGATCAAAGGAAACTTCAACAAGTCACAAGATTTGTCTATGAAGATAATTTCGTCAACAAAAAAATTAACCCAAATAGTTGAGAGTTTCCCTAAAGAAAATATCTTAAACCTAAACTAATCTATTTTAAATTAAATTTACTAACCTAGAACCCAAGAGCCAATAACTGTCGATAAATTAACAAGTTGTTAAGCCCCAGGTATTCAGAATGTATGATGGTGCCTTTATTTTAGTACCCACTAACTTTATACCCCATCCAAATTTAATGAGATCAATCCGCATCAAAATTTTCTTTGTACCTATCAAGTTGCAAATATTTGAAATACACATATTTGTAGTAATTGTAGTGTCATAAAAGAAATTGAAAAAAAAAAAAAAATTGAACCATAGACTTTGAAATCGCAAAATGCCTTGAAAGAGGAGATCCATTTTCTTCATTTAGTAGGTACAGATACAAGTCTAGCCCTAAAAACTTAACCTAATATAAAACTATTCCTAATGTTTTACAAACCTACTTACTATACTTACCTATCTGGAGACTCATATTTTCAGGCTGAACTGTTTCTAATAGGTGGATAACAACCTATGTAGTGAACAATTAAATATATTTGTCCAATCTGTTTCATTTTAAGTCTGACTAACTTATGCTAAACTTAACCTAAAACATTAACACTCGTATTTATGAACAAGAATGATCGTTCTTAGATCAGTCTCAAGTCAAAATTGACCAATCAAATGCCTTGAGACTATGCTTAGCACGAACTTAAGAGCCAGCATTTTGTTCATAAATATGGGTGTAAGATACAGTAAGGAAGCTCGAAAACGTGATTTTGTGTTATAAAAATTCTCGTTTGTTTTCGTTTTGACAAGTCACATTCCCATGACTTCCCCCAACTCACTATGAAGACCATAATCAAAACTGCAAGTCTATTGAAAAGTTGGTCACGCAATTAATCAATCAATCAATTGATCGATCAGGATTCAGTGATGGATTTGTTTTTAAAAATAGACGAAAATGACAAAAGACCATATTTGGATAGTTTAATGTCCAAGTTGAGATTAGGCAGTTCTGCATATAGAAGAACTTTTGTAAAATGATCCATATTCTTGATAGGTTGATACTAAATGGAAATAGGTAGGTACCTATTTACGGATATTTTACAAATGGTCAAGCAACTATTTTTGCAATATTGATGCCCATATATCTAATGGACAATCGCCGTATGTAATCTCAACTTTCAGACAATTTATTCGATAAGGGGAAAGAACTAAAAAGAACATAACTGAATATTACTAGCATATACCTTGTACTTAAACTAAATTATAATTTATATAAATTGAACTCAATTTATTTTTCTAATCTAGAATAATTGCCTTATAGGAGACTCAGCAATGGAGATCAATTTCGAAATAATAATGAAAAAACTTAACGAAACAAAACTGGAAAGAAAAGGACATTTAGGAGAAAAATAGTCGCAATTGAGACATTAGTAAAGCAATTTTGATCTTGATTAAATGCATTCATAATCTGGTAGACAGATTGACTATAATGAATTAGGTTGCATCTGTGCAAAATCTGTCAATATTGCTGCAACTATTTTTCCCGTAGTACAACATAATGAACTTTTGATCTTGATTAAATGCATTCATAATCTGGTAAACAGATTGACTATAATGAATTAGGTTGCATCTGTGCAAAATCTGTCAATATTGCTGCAACTATTTTTCCCGTAGTACAACATAATGAAAAAGAAGCCATTGATTGATCTCTCCAACTACTTTTGCAAAACAATAACAAAACAATTCAACACAGAAATCCAGGTAAGTACACTTTTAACAAAGCAAACATTTAATTATACATAAATATTTAAATAGGTTATGAGGGAATGATATTAAAAAATGAGAGTGTAGGGTAGATCTACATAGATAGTAGAGAGAACTTAGCTGTCAGAGGTAAAGGAAAAGAGAAAGACAGAAAGGTCTAAAGAGATACATAAAGTGGAAAGGGATCTTGAAGAAAAAAAGAAGAAGGAATCTGATAGACAGACATAATATGAAAGGTTGAGATAGATAGTAGAGAGAACTTAGCTGTCAGAGGTAAAGGAAAAGAAAAAGACAGAGAGGTCTAAAGAGATACATAAAGTGGAAAGGGATCTTGAAGAAAAAAAGAAGAAGGAATCTGATAGACAGACATAATATGAAAGGTTGAATACATCTATATAAGAAGAAGAAATAGAAGGCAAAGGAGAGGAAGAAAGAAGAAGAAAAAACAATAATACGAGTATTTTGACAATAGGTAAACACTAGTGTCATTTATTCCTCATTGCCCTACATATCCTACAATGGAAAACTTGAAATTGATTGGCAAATAACTTGACTCCAAAATAGGTATTCCATCATGTAAGAAGAAGAAATAGAAGGCAAAGGAGAGGAAGAAAGAAGAAGAAGAAAGAAGAAGAAAAAAAACAATAATACGAGTATTTTGGGAATAGGTAAACACTAGTGTCTTTTATTCCTCATTGCCCTACATATCCTACAATGGAAAACTTGAAATTGATTGGCAAATAACTTGACTCCAAAATAGGTATTCCATCATATTGATGCAATTGACCATACGTACTCTCTGTGTCATAAATACCGAAAATAAGAATTATGCTCAAAGGAACCATTGCCTTTAAGGTTTCAAACTACTTCGTTTAGCCTATGGCGTTTATTTTGAAGTTTTTGATCAAGATTGATCGTTTTTTAATGGCAGCTGTCCACAATTTCGGGTACTTGAAGCTGCACCAGTCCAAAAAGAGACAATTGACAAAATTAGGACAAATCTCAAATATTTTATGCATGTAGGAATTTTTATGAGAGATCTACTTTAAAATGACATTAGTGTCAAGTTCTCACACGGTGACATCTGACATCGTTACACTTTTCAAGCTACCAAATGAGTTCATAAAGCATCTACTCTACAAATAGACCACCAGACAAAGTCCTTATTGTGGAATAAATTGAACAATTAGGAATTATAAAAAGAACATCAAGAGTATTATGTGCCAACAAAACAAACGATATGAAAACAAACAATAAGATCCCACAGTAAATTCTATGTAAATATTAACCCATCTGATCCGTTTTTCTTTAGCGCAGATTGTGTTTTCCATTTCTCGAGAAATGAAAATCCGTAAAGTCTTCGGGTGTAAAAGGAAAACTTTATTGCAAACAAATGTTTTATTCAAAAGCTAGAAAGTAGAAAGCCTTCAAAGAGGATAAGAGCTATCAACAAATCAACATTGTGTTGGAACCTGTTAGGTCATTCCGAAGAGACTGCATCGATGAACAATAATGTGTTAAACAGAAATGAACAAACAGTAAACAAATTGTGAAGATGTAGACATAATAAATCACCACTTCAAGCAACTATCTTGAAGACAGGTTGTACACACATTATGGAAACAACACCTTGGTACACTCTCATGGTTTTAAACGAAACATAAATTGGACTAAAATGTGTCTAAGGTAGGTATAGTACGAATGTGGTACCTATTGCGGTGAAGGTGTAGACATATTAATAAATCACCACTTCAAGCAACTATCTTGAAGACAAGTTGTACACACATTATGGAAACAACAGCTTGGTACACTCTCATGGTTTTAAACGAAACATAAATTGGACTAAAATGTGTCTAAGGTAGGTATAGTACGAATGTGGTATCTATTGCAAGGTAGTTAACATTTGAATGTGCCATTACTTATAGATCTCTTTGGTAAATCAATTTATAAGAGACTTTATAGAAAAACAAAGGATACCTAAAACATAGCAGAAGGCTCATAAGTATGATACTAAAAATATTATGTACCTAAGTATGATAAAATTATAAGTCTTATACGCCTAGAAACTATTTCCTTAGTCAAGAAATGTACACTTAGATCTAAATAAAAGTATACGAAACATAAATTGGACTAAAATGTGTCTAAGGTAGGTATAGTACGAATGTGGTACCTATTGCAAGGTAGTTAACATTTGAATGTGCCATTACTTATAGATCTCTTTGGTAAATCAATTTATAAGGGACTTTATAGAAAAACAAAGGATACCTAAAACATAGCAGAAGGCTCATAAGTATGATACTAAAAATATTATATACCTAAGTATGATAAAATTATAAGTCTTATACGCCTAGAAACTATTTCCTTAGTCAAGAAATGTACACTTAGATCTAAATAAAAGTAATTTATAAAATATATTTATATGTTAAGTCCACACATGGCCGTGATGCTTAGCGTGTAATCAAATAAATAAATAAATAAATTTATATGTTAAGTATAAAAAATGATATGTTTGGGTGACTTGGTTGATATGTGTTCATGTCACATATAACATTGTTTTAAAATGTTAAAGAGAATTGACTTAAATCTAGTAAATAATATTATAGGTAGGTACCTACAAATTATTAATAAAATAAGAAATGTGTATTTTAGAATAAACCTTCATTAAGTATGTTGTATAGGTAATCATCTTTTATATAAAACAGGGTAATTAATTATTTATCTTTTTGTATTTCACAGCAATATTCAATATATATTATTGAATAGCTTCTTCTATTGAACTTCAATTGTGACACTTCAGTCTTCAATTTTTTCCCCAATTTTTATGAATTTTTATTATTAGGTAGGTATTGGTAAAAACATTATACCTTTATTGGTAATGAAAAATTATTTCCTGTTCATTATGTAAAAAGCTTTCTAATAGTTTTTGATATTAGCTACCTACCTTTAGTCAACTACTAATTTGAAAACGCCTCAAAAAAAAAGAAAGCTTTTTAACTCGAGATTATACAGTTGATCTCAAAATATACAAAAAGATTCTAAAAACAGACCTAAATATTATATTGTATTTACATACATAAGTAATAAAAACATTCAATAATAACGAGGATAGTTCTATGTACACACTTGAATAAAATTCTATGAGACAAAATGAAAATAGTGTAAAAGAGATAACAAGAAATAAACAAAATATTCTTTTTAAAAATCAATTTTATATCACCTAATAATTCAGTATGTTTTAGTTTATCAATATGATAATATTCTATTTGTTTGAGTAGTGTTCACATGAGTTGACTATTTGAATCCTGATCGGAAGGGGTTACTCTCGGGTGGCCCTGTGGAAGGTGCCGATGCTTTGAAAGGATTGGAAACACCATTCGTTCCGACATTAGCTGCTGGTTGTTTATTTTCATCAATAGATGTTTCCTGCATGGAATATTCTAAATGGTTTTTGTAATCGTTAGCAACAGGCTGTCTATCTTGCATTGTGTAAGTTTGATATTCTTTTTTAGGAGGATCTGCCATGAGAATGTTGGCTTCGTTTTCAAAAGGTTTGAAATCGTAAATATTTTTTAGATAAATTAGAACAGGAGCATAAAGGATATTCATAAAGGCAATTAAAAAGTTAAGGGCAGTAAAACCAATGGCATCGACTATACCACCCGCTACTATAGGACCTATTGCATAGGCTAAAGAGTAAGAGATATCAGCGATAGCGTATATACTACCATATACTGAAACATATCTAACATCTACAAGATAGCCTAATGTGGGTAACAAAGCAGTATCTACAAGTGCCATTCCAAAACATATGCCACATATTGGAAGCATGAGCATTTGATATGAAGTTGAAAATGGAATAATGAAACAACACAATCCTTCTAGAACTAAACCTACTGCAACCATGAGCCACTGATAGGTAGGATATAACTTTGCTAACTTCACAGTGATCACAACGCCAAATACATGAGGAAAGAAAGCTGGAAGCCAAATCATTCCAATCTTCCAGTTATCTGTGGTTAGATTATCTTCTATCCATAATGATATTGTAGGCTCTAAGAAGGCAAGGGCAACATTAGCCATGAGTAAGGCTCCGGAACACACCGCTATGTATGGATCCATGAATAACTTCCAGATAGGCACTGTGGAATGAGACTCAGGCTTCTTCTGATTCAGTTGTTCCTTCACAGGTTTCATGACTAATAGTAACATGAATCCGTCTAATAGGGATACAAATGCCAGGATAAGGAATGGAATTTCTTTACCGGCAAATTGATAAAGTGCTCCACCAAATGGCGGTGCTACTAAACAGCCAAAACTAATAAAAGCTAAAGCTATACCCAATGCTTGAGATCTTTCGTTTTCTTCTGTGAATCTATCTGCGATCATGGCTAAACCAGAAGTATCAGCAAAGGCAGATCCAACACCTTGCAGACTTCGAGCGAAAAACAGCACACCATAACTTCGTCCACATGCAAATAATGCTGTTGATAGAAACATAATGCACAGTCCTATCATCATGGGGAGATCATAGCCTATTCTATCTATCAGGGCCCCAGAGAATGGATTCACCATCAGCTGGACGATTGCTTTAGAAGCAAACAGGACTCCTGTTGCAGAATCTTCACCTTCTGCATGTTCTCTATGATGAGGTTTCGTGTGGTATCGAGACTCATTCAATGCTTGCAGTTGATCTTCTTCACCCCATGCTCCGATGAATCTCAGATAGTCAGGAATGATAGGTACAATCACCATGTAGAGCATGTTGTCCAGGAGTAATGCAGTGGATACAATCACCAGGATCAACTTGCGTTGAGACTTTGGCTCCTGTAACTTCTCCCATACTATATCCTTTACTTCGTTTACCTCTAGATTAAGTACTGGAACCTTGAGGGTGCCGACCACTGTCCAACATGCTTTGAATGCCTCCATTATTTGACTCACGTGAGACGCATGCTACTGGCTTCACAACCTTGAACAAGATACAAAACAAATTTATGTCATTAGAGTTGAACAAGTCACGAGTGATTTTGTTTTCTTTTATATGAAAGCAGAGCCCTAATTTTGTATCTCATACAAAGTTGTGAGACCACAACTGCGCTCAACATGTCTTGTCATTTGCGATCTTTCCAAGAAATGATATTTTGCGGTATCTGTGGCATATCTTCATATCTATAAGAAGAAAACAAAGATCGCAAATTACAAAACACAACTATACAAGAAGCAGCTCTGAGTATGATGCAAATGAAAGAGACATTCAAGAATGAAGGTAATGGCAACACTAAACTTATTAATATTATAAGTTATCTAGTAGTAATCTAGTTGAACTCTTCAACTAGATGTCCTAATTGCTTAGACTTGGGTCTTAGGTGTCAATGTCTAGCCATTATCCAGAGATGTGTACATTCTATGTACATAGGATTGTAGGTACCTACACGTAAGTAGAGGATAATATTCTAAAGCATCTCTATAAGTTTGTATGTATATGTTTGGATGAAATCGTTTCACTGCTACAAGTACAATCATAATCCAAATATGCAGATATTTAAACATGATGGTACCTCTTGAAATGGCATAATTAAACGAAATCGGAAATTGAAGAGACGAGGAGCAGGGCAGGGGCAAAGGGAGATTCAGGAAAAAAAAGTCAAATTAATTTCGATACAAAGGGACTTGAAAATATTCGTGTGTACTTCGAATTGAATGTCCTCAAAAATCATAATTGTGACTTTGCCTTCCTTTCAGGAGAGGTAGAAATAATTTCAATAACATTAGTTTTCAAAATCCCCTTATTTTCTCCTTCTCCTCCTCCTCCTCCTCCTCCTCCTCGTCCCCTAATAATCCAATGTAGGGGGTTTTGTATGACAAAAGGCTTTGATGAAAGGTTCAAGTGACACTTGTCAAAGTTCGGGCAACTCTTTGCTATAACGAGGGGAGGAGGAGAAGGAATATTCAATTATTATTATTATTATTATTAGTAGTAGTAGTAGTAGTAGTAGTAGTAGTAGTAGTAGTAGTAGTAGTAGTAGTAGTAGTAGTAGTAGTAGTAGTAGTAGTAGTAGTAGTAGTAGTAGTAGTAGTAGTAGTAGTAGTAGTAGTAGTAGTAGTAGTAGTAGTAGTAGTAGTAGTAGTAGTAGTAGTAGTAGTAGTAGTAGTAGTAGTAGTAGTAGTAGTAGTAGTAGTAGTAGTAGTAGTAGTAGTAGTAGTAGTAGTAGTAGTAGTAGTAGTAGTAGTAGTAGTAGTAGTAGTAGTAGTAGTAGTAGTAGTAGTAGTAGTAGTAGTAGTAGTAGTAGTAGTAGTAGTAGTAGTAGTAGTAGTAGTAGTAGTAGTAGTAGTAGTAGTAGTAGTAGTAGTAGTAGTAGTAGTAGTAGTAGTAGTAGTAGTAGTAGTAGTAGTAGTAGTAGTAGTAGTAGTAGTAGTAGTAGTAGTAGTAGTAGTAGTAGTAGTAGTAGTAGTAGTAGTAGTAGTAGTAGTAGTAGTAGTAGTAGTAGTAGTAGTAGTAGTAGTAGTAGTAGTAGTAGTAGTAGTAGTAGTAGTAGTAGTAGTAGTAGTAGTAGTAGTAGTAGTAGTAGTAGTAGTAGTAGTAGTAGTAGTAGTAGTAGTAGTAGTAGTAGTAGTAGTAGTAGTAGTAGTAGTAGTAGTAGTAGTAGTAGTAGTAGTAGTAGTAGTAGTAGTAGTAATAATAATAATAATAATAATAATAATAAGCGAAAAAAAAAAATAATAATAAATAATATGAAGTCTGTAGCTTTCTGAGATACATGCGAAGTAGGAAGGTAAAAAAAAACTTTTTTTTAGGTTTGATAGAGGGAACTGTAACTGCTTAGGTCTTATCATCCCGCCGAAAGTGAAGAGCGAAGAAAGACAGGATAGGAGAAAGTCAGCCGTTCCGAGAACGAACCTTATCCGTTCAGAAAGAAAAAAAATAGATAAAAAGTAAGAACCCTAAAAAATTTACCTTCTCTTGGCTGCCCTAAAGAAAAAGGTCTTATTTTGGCTAAGCAAGGGCCCTAAAAAAGTAAAAAGTCTTACAAATCGAAAATAATGAAAATAAAAGCAGGGTTGCCAGTGTTGCCAAATTCACGAATCCTTCCACGAATCCTTCCCGGGTGAAAAGTAAAGCACATAAATAATTCATAATTTAATTCCGAATAGAAACAAACATTTCCAGGAAGACCATGAGACTCCCTTTATTATTATAAGTTATCTAGTAGTAATCTAGTTGAACTCTTCAACTAGATGTCCTAATTGCTTAGACTTGGGTCTTAGGTGTCAATGTCTAGCCATGAACCAGAGATGTGTACATTCTATGTACATAGGATATTATCTAAAGTATTCTAGGTATCTGTGAGTAACTAGGTATAGTAGGTAGAGGCGTAGAGGATAATATTCTAAAGCATCTCTATAAAAGTTGTATGTAGGTATATGTTTGGATGAAATCGTTTCACTGCTACAAGTACAATCATAATCCAAATATTATGTAGATATTTAAACATGATGGTACCTCTTGAAATGGCATAACTAAACGAAATCGGAAATTGAAGAGACGAGGAGCAGGGCGGGGACAAAGGGAGATTCAGGAAAAAAAGTCAAATTAATTTCGATAAAAAGGGACTTGAAAATATTCGTGTGTACTTTGAATTGAATGTCCTCAAAAATCATAATTGTGACTTTGCCTTCCTTTCAGGAGAGGTAGAAATAATTTCAATAACATTAGTTTTCAAAATCCCCTTATTTTCTCCTTCTCCTCCTCCTCCTCCTCCTCCTCCTCGTCCCCTAATAATCCAATGTAGGGGGTTTTGTATGACAAAAGGCTTTGATGAAAGGTTCAAGTGACACTTGTCAAAGTTCGGGCAACTCTTTGCTATAACGAGGGGAGGAGGAGAAGGAATATTCAATTATTATTATTATTATTATTAGTAGTAGTAGTAGTAGTAGTAGTAGTAGTAGTAGTAGTAGTAGTAGTAGTAGTAGTAGTAGTAGTAGTAGTAGTAGTAGTAGTAGTAGTAGTAGTAGTAGTAGTAGTAGTAGTAGTAGTAGTAGTAGTAGTAGTAGTAGTAGTAGTAGTAGTAGTAGTAGTAGTAGTAGTAGTAGTAGTAGTAGTAGTAGTAGTAGTAGTAGTAGTAGTAGTAGTAGTAGTAGTAGTAGTAGTAGTAGTAGTAGTAGTAGTAGTAGTAGTAGTAGTAGTAGTAGTAGTAGTAGTAGTAGTAGTAGTAGTAGTAGTAGTAGTAGTAGTAGTAGTAGTAGTAGTAGTAGTAGTAGTAGTAGTAGTAGTAGTAGTAGTAGTAGTAGTAGTAGTAGTAGTAGTAGTAGTAGTAGTAGTAGTAGTAGTAGTAGTAGTAGTAGTAGTAGTAGTAGTAGTAGTAGTAGTAGTAGTAGTAGTAGTAGTAGTAGTAGTAGTAGTAGTAGTAGTAGTAGTAGTAGTAGTAGTAGTAGTAGTAGTAGTAGTAGTAGTAGTAGTAGTAGTAGTAGTAGTAGTAGTAGTAGTAGTAGTAGTAGTAGTAGTAGTAGTAGTAGTAGTAGTAGTAGTAGTAGTAGTAGTAGTAGTAGTAGTAGTAGTAGTAGTAGTAGTAGTAGTAGTAGTAGTAGTAGTAGTAGTAGTAGTAGTAGTAGTAGTAGTAGTAGTAGTAGTAGTAGTAGTAGTAGTAGTAGTAGTAGTAGTAGTAGTAGTAGTAGTAGTAGTAGTAGTAGTAGTAGTAGTAGTAGTAGTAGTAGTAGTAGTAGTAGTAGTAGTAGTAGTAGTAGTAGTAGTAGTAGTAGTAGTAGTAGTAGTAGTAGTAGTAGTAGTAGTAGTAGTAGTAGTAGTAGTAGTAGTAGTAGTAGTAGTAGTAGTAGTAGTAGTAGTAGTAGTAGTAGTAGTAGTAGTAGTAGTAGTAGTAGTAGTAGTAGTAGTAGTAGTAGTAGTAGTAGTAGTAGTAGTAGTAGTAGTAGTAGTAGTAGTAGTAGTAGTAGTAGTAGTAGTAGTAGTAGTAGTAGTAGTAGTAGTAGTAGTAGTAGTAGTAGTAGTAGTAGTAGTAGTAGTAGTAGTAGTAGTAGTAGTAGTAGTAGTAGTAGTAGTAGTAGTAGTAGTAGTAGTAGTAGTAGTAGTAGTAGTAGTAGTAGTAGTAGTAGTAGTAGTAGTAGTAGTAGTAGTAGTAGTAGTAGTAGTAGTAGTAGTAGTAGTAGTAGTAGTAGTAGTAGTAGTAGTAGTAGTAGTAGTAGTAGTAGTAGTAGTAGTAGTAGTAGTAGTAGTAGTAGTAGTAGTAGTAGTAGTAGTAGTAGTAGTAGTAGTAGTAGTAGTAGTAGTAGTAGTAGTAGTAGTAGTTACCCTTCTAAAATAATGGAAAACGGTAATAGTTGGAGAGTGATAGTGAGCGAGGAGTCAGATTCCGATATATATATATTTTTTAAGAGGTTTGACAGAGGGAACTGTAACTGCTATGGTCTTATCGTCCCGAAATTGAAGAGAGAAGGAAGACAGGATAGGAGTTTTTTTTTTTTTTTTAAGAGGTTTGAGAGAGGGAACTGTAACTGCTATGGTCTTATCGTCCCGAAATTGAAGAGAGAAGGAAGACAGGATAGGAGAAAGCCAGCCGTTCCGAGAACGAACGATATCCCATCAGGATAAAATCCGCCCCGGGCGGGAATCGAACCCGCGGCCTAGCGCTTACAAGGCAGACGCACTACCAACTAAGCTAACTAAGCTGGCACCCAAACTTTCGTGAGCTTCTAAGCCCAGGCTTTGTGAGCCTTTGCGTTCGTGCCACTATAAAGAATAATATGATCAATCAGATCACCTATGTAGATCTATTTGGGTGAGAGAAAGAGAAAGAAAAAATATTGCCAGACGAATCTCGTGTGTTAAACTAGGAGAAAAAGCCTTTAATGTTCACAGGTCGACACTAAAAGTAATTTCTTTAAAAAGAATATGAAGTTTTATAAAAAGAAAAGAATGAAGAAAAGTCATTTCTTTACGGCGGTGCTACTAAACAACCAAAACTAATAAACGCTAAAGCTATACCCAATGCTTGAGATCTTTCGTTTTCTTCTGTGAATCTATCTGCGATCATAGCTAAACCAGAAGTATCAGCAAAGGCAGATCCAACACCTTGCAGACTTCGAGCGAAAAACAGCACGCCATAACTTCGTCCACATGCAAATAGTGCTGTTGATAGAAACATAATGCACAGCCCTATCATCATGGGGAGATCATAGCCTATTCTATCTATGAGGGCCCCAGAGAATGGATTCACCATCAGCTGGACGATTGCTTTAGAAGCAAACAGGACTCCTGTTGCAGAATCTTCACCTTCTGCATGAAATAAACAAATAAAAAGTTGAAAAAAAAAAGAAAAGACTGAGGCCAATTTTGTACAGCCCACACACGAAGGAAAATAAACAAAGTCAGAAGAAATTGAGTTGTCAAGAAATAATAAGAAATTAAAATTGCAAAATAAATGTAAAATAAATTAAACCGCGAGATTGTAGGTACCAACTTTATTTACAATTATTACCTATGTCGGTCATAATTCATAAATAAGTATAATTTAATGCAAAACCTGTCAGTCACCTAGCTAGAAATTAGTCACTCGTAAAAGGCATAAAACAAAGTAAGTCAAAGACAAAATATACGTAGGCACACTTATACGAAAAAGTCATGCAAGAAATTCTTCGCTTTACCTTAAGTCCCATTCATACTTAAAATAATGGGTAGGTTATGTCGGTCATAATTCATAAATAAGTATAATTTAATGCAAAACCTGTCAGTCACCTAGCTAGAAATTAGTCACTCGTAAAAGGCATAAAACAAAGTAAGTCAAAGACAAAATACGTAGGCACACTTATACGAAAAAGTCATGCAAGAAATTCTTCGCTTTACCTTAAGTCCCATTCATACTTAAAATAATGGGTAGGTTACCTACGCTACATATTGAGTAGGTAAGTCAAGCTTGGCCGAGGAAAATTTATCGCTTTTGTTTTGTTTTCCCACCAGAGGGGGTTGGGGGAGTTTTGTGCCAAGGGAGGGAGGGTTGAAGTCATGTGGCATGAACTTTTCACCTTTGTTACCCTCGACCTGGGAGGGAACGGTGTGCAGGAGTAAATCATAAAATTACTTCCCCTTTATTTTCCCCGATGGTGAATTTTAATTTGTAACGGCATGATAATTTTCCGCAGAATTTAAAATTAGCTTTGGAGAGAACAGGAGAGTGTTTTATACCTTCTATGGTATGTCAGGATAATCTGGACATCTCCACACAATGTATTGGGAAAGAGAAAGATTGAAAATGGTGTGAAATCGTGTCAAATTATCAAAATATTTGACAAGGTTTACATAATTAAACAAATTCTAACTGTAAGAAGGGTGAAAAAGGCTGGAACCTTAACTATTTTTGTACTCCACCTCTACCTAACCTATTAGCAAACTTTCTTTGCGCCTTACCTATGTGCTTGTACTTTGCTTTGTGCGCCTTACCTATGTGCTTGTACTTTGCTTTGTGCGCCCTACCTATGTGCTTTGACCGGTACATTTGCTATTTTCAAAATGAAGTTTTTACCATTTTTGGACGGGGCAGGGTTTATCGTATCCTACAAAACCTACATGCTACTCCATCCTACTTCAATGCACATCACATTTTTTTATTTATGTATTTATTTTATTTATTACACAGTTGGTGACACATCATTATTAGGTGTAATGTCACCTGGTGTGTCACCATTAGGTCTATTAGATTAATTACAGTGTTAATAGAAAATCACCTTTTATAAAATTAAAAAGAATTATATAGTGACACAAAGGATAAATATATAATATATGAGACACGAAAATGCTTCAAATCAAAAGTAGGTAAATCCCCACTGTAGGTAGTTACGCCCCAGTCAAGTACAGTCAAAATATTCTTACTGACGCGATGGCGATTAAATGGGACTGGTCACATATCTAGGCGCACGGTAGTGCGCCAGGCCAAGTTCCAGCCTAACGCACACAGTGTGTAATATACCGTCTATTCCAACTACCATAAAATCCCCCAAATATTTGACCGTTCGTTGAACGTGCTGTGACTGGAGCGTGATGATCTGAACGGATTTTGGAAATCGGGCTTTAGGAGTAGAAATTTTGCCTTGATTTAGAAATTTACACAGGCTTGCTTACTGGAACTTGGCCTGGGGCACTTCCGTGTGCTCGGATTTAATTCTAATTAATTATTTCTGGGTTTCTTACCTGAATTAGCGAACGTGGCGCTTATTCTCTGCAGAATGTTGGCGGTGGATGCGTTAAGCGTCTGGTAGTAACCTCCAGGATCACCAGGAGATCCTGACGTCTCCACACCGGCTCCTTGTAGGTCTGCCGTGATTTAGACACAAGTCAACCTGCACCTGACGAAACCAAGGCCTTACGCGACGCAACTAAAGTGAAAAACACTCCCCGAAACAAAACTGCCGCCCCAACACACAAAAACTATATCACGTGATCTATATTTCAAATCTTCAACGAACAATTCGGGAAATTAATTCGACAACAATCCAGCCATTGTCAAAACACCAGCACACAAACAAGACTTTAAAATTTCAAAAAAATCAACAGAAAAAAAAGGAAACAAACTTAAAAAAGAAAATATTTAACAAAAAAAAACGAACGGAAATTGTGTAAGCATTGAGTTTTGACTGTTAAGTGAAAGGCTACGTCTGTACAAGGAGGAAGGGCGAGAATTTCCAACAGAAAAGCAAACGAAAAGAAATGGGCGGCAACATTGGGCGAAAGTCGACGCATGGCAACTCAGCACCGTGACCTTGATTGGGTGAAAGCTTTTCCAATTCGGCTGTCGAGAATGTCGACGAAATAACTTTGTTTTTTTCTTCTTTTCGCCTCTTTGGAATGAAAATTTGTTCTATTTTTACGAATGGCTTGCTCTCTGTCCGTGTAGTAAACCTCCCCATGGTTCTTAGGACGAGCCGTGTTTCATTGATTTTGTACGCTTTGTAGTGGTAGGTCGTCGCCTCGTGTTGTATTAGGACTAGGATTATCGTGTTGGATTGTTCCAACATGGTTTGCAATGGGGGTGACACGAGTACAGGTATTTATTCAATGGAACAGGAGGAGCAGTTCATATCATGATGCCTCGTGGATTATTTTTAGATTTTTACACTGTTAGAGCCTCTGTGAATTATTAATACATTGGACGCGTTGTCAGGAGGGTCGAGTTCAATTCTCGGCAGATTTTTAAATGTTCATTTTTTTTAGGATTTAACGTCAATGTACGAGAAATAACTAGGTAGGTACTAAAGTTTTCAATGTATGACTACTTTTTTTTTAAAGAGGTTTGACAGAGGGAGCTGTAACTGCTATGGTCTTATCGTCCCGAAATCGAAGAGAGAAGGAACACAGGATTGGAGAAAGCCAGCCGTTCCGAGAACGAACATTATCCCATCAGGATAAAATCCGCCCCGGGCGGAAATCGAACCCGCGGCCTAGCGCTTTGGGGAAAGCACCGCTAACAAAATTTACCTTAAATTAAAAAAAAAAATCTTGAGAAAGATATTTTTTTCTCCAAAAAAGTGCCACTTCCAGAGGTCAAACCACCAGGAGGTCAGCGATTCAGTGAGAGGCTTCAAAATCTTAAAATAATAATTTGAAAAAAAAAAATCCCCTTTTTGAAAATCTCACCCCCACTACTAGTCTCTACGTAATGCATGCTAAATAAATGTTTGTATTTGCTTGCCGCTCCTCTTTTGTTGGGAGTTTGGGGGATCTTTTGAATTTGAATATATTGAATAGGTAAACGACCGAAAAAAAAAAATAAATAAATAATAAGAAGTCTGTAGCTTTCTGAGATACATGCGAAGTAGGAAGGTAAAAAAAAAAACTTTTTTTTTAGGTTCGATAGAGGGAACTGTAACTCCTTAGGTCTTATCATCCCGCCGAAAGCGAAGAGCGAAGAAAGACAGGATAGGAGAAAGCCAGCCGTTCCGAGAACGAACCTCATCCGTTCAGGAAGAAAAAATTAGTTAGGAACCCTAAAAAAAATGGACCTTCTCCTGACTGCCCTAAAGAAAAAGGTCTTATTTTGGCTAAAGCAAGTGCCCTAAAATTCCTGCAAATCGAAAAAATATAAGAGCAGGTCCTCTACACCTCACATCGGAAAAATATAAAAGCACCATTGCCAGTGTTGCCAAATCACAAATCCTTCCCGAGATCCCGGGTGAAAAGTAAAGCACATAAATAATTCATAATTTAATTCCGAATAGAAACAAACATTTCCAGGAAGACCATGAGACTCCCTTTTCATCAAAAATTTGTCTCCCCTTCGCTTCTTTTTTATAACTTTCGCACCGGGAAAAAAAAGGTAATTTAAAAAGGAAATATTAAAGTGACGTAACCCCTCTCTCTGAAACTTTCAGTCTCTGAGGAATAGAATCCCCCTTCTTTGACTACTAAAAGGTAAAACTGCTAAAAGGGGTTTTAAACTTTCGGCGGCAAGCTACCCGTCTGCTCACACAGCCTGAGTGGGGTCGAGAAGTCACATGATCACCCTTCCGGATACCTACCATCCACAACGTTCCTTAACTTTAGTGACCCATCTAGAACTGGAGGATTTATCAGTCTTCAAGAAATCTGGTTGTTCCACTTTGATAAACGCCAAACTTTCAATAGGTTGACACCGACAGCACTCAAAGCACTCATATGTACAGAAGATTCCTCAGCCGAATTTGATTAGTCCCCCTTCTTCCCCGTTACAAAAGCAGAAAACGAGGATGAAAAGAAAAACAAGTTAAATTTAATGGATTACGAGGTGGAATTGTACGTTTTTATTCCTGGAGACGTGAACGGATTTCCTGGAAATTCGGATGTAGTGTGACTTGTCCCCTTCTTCCCCGTTACAAAAGCAGAAAACGAGGATGAAAAGAAAAACAAGTTGAATTTAATGGATTACGAGGTGGAATTGTACGTTTTTATTCCTGGAGACGTGAACGGATTTCCTGGAAATTCGGATGTAGTGTGACTTGGAATTTGGGGAGTCCAAATATGAAGTGATAAATTGATGGATCGGTGGAGAGATGTGTCATTTTCAATTATTGTACATTACATGTGTGTTACATGAATATATATATATTTCGGATCATGGGAATGCATTGAGACCAGGGATCTTCGACGCACCCCTCACACTTCGCCGGCTCCAGGATTTCTCCCACGATGCTAGACACAAAATTGTACAGGTGCATTATAAAAGATGAAAAGAATTGACTTTGGTTGAATCCAGTACTAGATATGCGAGTTATTCTTGGTAATTTTCTTCTAAAGCTTTGAACTTTAACATTGATGAGTTTGTTGGCTGTGTTAAAACAAACTGATAGATTCTGACGTGACTTTGTGAAGGATTCATCTTGAAAAGGAGAACAATAGTAACTTATACTTCAACTGTGAAGAGTATAAGTCACTGGTGTTAAAACAAGTTTTCAGTAAGAATCAAAAATAATAAAGCTTCACTTTGGAACTTTAAAAACTTGCGGTATTCTTACATTGAAAAAAAAAAAAATCTGCCTTAAATGCAATCTAAGGAATGCTTCTTGGTCACAAATTCTTATATTCCCTTCTTTTTTTACCTTTATCATTTCACTTTATCATTTCATGACAATCTCCTGCAGAGCTGGATGATGTTGAGGAAGACACAAGATCTACTAAAGATGAAGATGCAGAGAGCTTCAACAGTGACCTGTTCTTGGAAAACAAGAAGGCGCCTGAGAGGATTCATTTCAAGAAGCTGAAGGCCAAGATGAAACGCTACCTGAAAGTGGGCTTCTACTATGCCGTCGATATCAAATATGTTGTAAGTAGTTAGACTGAGGGAGAAAAGGGACTCTTCAATCTCATTCTTACAGTATAAACGTGGCACCTATATTCTAATTCCCTACCAGGCAAACTTTTTTACATACATGTCTATTTGGAACAGAAAAGTTTGGTTCGAAAATTTCCTCTGTACTCTGCACCTTCGGGTCAAGTGCTCTTAACCACTCGGCCTGTCACAATGTTAACTGACAAGCATAATTCTTTCAGGCAAGATTAAACCTGTGTGCCAGATAGAGTTCACCCGACAGGCCCCTGCTTGTTATGCAGAACCTGACGTAAGTTGCCGGCCTAACAGCTCCTTAACCTTCAACCTCACCAGCATGGATTTAGAAAAGGCCACTCCACCACCACAGCTTTACATACCATCACTGACGTTATCAGCCGTGGCCTAAATCAAAAACCACCTTGCTCCAGAACAATATTGGTGGCATTGGACCTCTCTCGGGCATTTGACACCGTTTCCATCACCCAATTACAGCAAGACATCCTAGACACCACAATACCTTGGAAAACAAAAAGATGGTTACATAGTTACTTGAACGGTAGACAGACATATGTTGAGTTTAGAAATGCAACCTCCAACTACCGTAAGATGAAGCAGGATTATCAGCCGTGGCCTAAATCAAAAACCACCTTGCTCCAGAACAATATTGGTGGCATTGGACCTGTCTCGTGCATTTGACACCGTTTCCATCACCCAATTGCAGCAAGACATCCTAGACACCACAATACCTTGGAAAACGAAAAGATGGTTACATAGTTACTTGAACGGTAGACAGACATATGTTGAGTTTAGAAATGCAACCTCCAACTACCGTAAGATGAAGCAGGGTGTTCCTCAAGGGGGGGTGTTATCCCCCACCCTATTCAATCTTTACATGAGCAACATGCCCACCCCACCTTCAAACATCAACCTTGTGTCATATGCGGATGATTGTTCCCTTCTCATCTCTGGTAATGACACTGAAGCCATGACCAACAGTATGAATGAGTACCTAAACACCTTGCACAACTGGCTCTGTGAAAGAAAACTTGAATTATCTCCAGAAAAATCCACAGCCACACTTTTTACAACATGGACAAAGGAAGTAAACACCACTCTTAATATCCAAGTCAACGGAAAAACACTTCCAACCATAAAAAACCCTAAAATCCTTGGTGTTGTTCTTGATCCTATGATGACATTCAATAAACATGCAGAAATCACCACCAACAAGATTAAAAACAGGAACAATATGCTAAAAACCCTGGCCGGGAGTAATTGGGGTAAAGAAAAAGAAACAATGGTCACCACCTTTAAATCCATTGTCAGGCCCATACTTAATTATGCAGCCCCAATATGGACTCCACAACTCTCCCAAACCAACTGGTCGAAACTTCAAAGATGCCAAAATTCTAGTCTCAGAATTGCAACAGGATGTCACCTCATGAGTGGTATTGACCATCTTCACACTGAAACTCTTGTGCTGCCTGCTAAAATTCATAACAAGATGCTGAGTGAACAATATCTTGCAATGTGTCACCTGCCTAATCATCCCTGTTACCAGATAATTCAGCAGGAGCCTCCACATCAGTTATATTTGGCAGAAGTAGTGTCTCGATTAATTTGGCGATTGGAGAAAGAAGGGATATTGGTCTATAAGACTTTGCAGAG
The DNA here is from genome assembly GCF_000475195.1 of Diaphorina citri. NCBI lineage: Eukaryota > Metazoa > Arthropoda > Insecta > Hemiptera > Psyllidae > Diaphorina > Diaphorina citri. The sequence goes on from NW_007377852.1 coordinate 112,014, forward strand.
TCAGCATCTTTGCCAGGTTTTAAAATCGGGATAATTCTGGCCGTTTTCCAGACATAGGGAATGGTTAGTGTGTTAAGTGAAAGATTGATGAGCTTTGTGAGATATGCAACTCCATGTTCTCCCAGATGTTTAATCATAATTGGAGAAATCCCGTCTGGTCCAAGGGCTTTTGAAGGTTTGATAATCTTCAGCGCTTTGGAGACATCATTACTGGTGTATTCCACTTCTTCGTTATTTCTTTTGTTATTTGAAGCATAATTCTGGAATTTTCTCTTCACATGCCCTCTATTGCGTTGTATACCAGGGTGAGTAGTAAATTGCCTGTTGAAATGGGTGGCACATTTCTTTGGGTCAGAGATGGGCTCAAGGAAGTTTATTGCATTATTGGCTTGTGGAGGATTGGGATTGAGTAAGCCTTTTATGGTTTTCCAGAGATTCTTGGGACCGTTGTATAGATTGGCTTCTTTGAGATGTTCGTGCCACTTGTTTTTCTTGTATTCATAGACCTTTTGATTTATTTCTTTTGTTATATTCAAGATTTCAGGATCATCTGGGTCTGCCACTCGAAGTGTATCTCTTCTCTCAGCAAGTTTAGCTGCTGGAGTTGGAAAGTTTGGAATGATAGTTGGTATTCTACCTGCAGGTATGTGAAGTTTCCTGGCATTGATCAGTATTTTCCTAAATTCTTTCTCTCCTTGTAGCACATCAGTCGGGGGTAAAAGCTTTTCAAAAGATGTTTCTGTAAAAGAGAGATAACTGTCCCAGTTCGCTTTGAGAAAATTAAGGTATGTTCTTTTTTGGGGGGTAAAAGCTTTTCAAAAGATGTTTCTGTAAAAGAGAGATAACTGTCCCAGTTCGCTTTGAGAAAATTAAGGTATGTTCTTTTTTCAGACTCAACCCTTTTGATCATTCTATCAATGGTAATAATAATAGGTAAGTGGTCTGAGTTGAGACTGATTTCAGTGGTCCACTCGACAGACGGAAGGAGGGAAGTGGAGGCCAATGTGATGTCAGGTGATGAAAGAGTACCCGATTTCATTCTGGTAGGCAGGTCTTCATTGTTTATGACTCCAAAGTTTGAAGAATCGATTAGGTCTACTAGGTCTTCTCCTCTTTGGTCTGGAGCGAGGTGTGTATCCCAAAGCGGATTGTGAGCGTTGAAATCTCCCATTATGAGAGAATCTTCAAGTTCCAGGAGATGAGAGATGTCTGCATGATTTCCAGGTGTATTGCAGCTGCTTGCAGGTGGAATATAGATATTAACAAGATTAATATCAGTCGTGCCAGAGGTTACAGTTATAGCTTGTTGTTCAAGATATTCATCATATTGCACTGGATTAGGTAGGCTCAGGGATTTGAACTGTATTGAATTATGAATGATGAATGCAAGGCCTCCTCCATCAGATCTCTGTCTGTCTTGCCTTATAACTGAGTAATTACCTTGAGAGGTAGAAAATTTTGATTTGTTGGAAAGTTTCGTTTCTTGTATTGCGGCAATATCAATATCTCTCTGGGACATGAAATAGATAATTTCATCAATTTTGCTTTTAAGACCATTGCAATTGTGCTGCAAAACTTTAAGTGGAGGTGTGGGGATTGTAGGACCCGGGTTTAGTTCAATACCAGCCATGAATAAGAGTAGTAGGAGCAGTGAGGCTGGCAGCAACTGCTCCTTTTGGAAAAATGTTGATAAAGGATATGTTTGGAGTTGGAATCGGGTAGAACTTGGAGTTGATGCTGATCTGTGTACTGGAAGTAATGGCCCTTGGCTGGAACATTGTTGTGTCCTTGTGTGGATCCGCGAATGTCCCAGGTCGCCTCGGTACTTATCTACTCGTGATAGAAAGAATAATTGGTAGGTACCCTCGTAATGAAGTGTGTTTGAACCCAGTAATTTTGACACATCCTCTAATACAAAAAAAAGTTATCAATAAACAAATTTAATTGAGCAGCAGATTCAGATTTGATGGATTTAAATTTAAACAACTTATCAAGGTATGACATGGCCAAAGTTCTCTTGTTGAAATCAAGTAGATATTATTTGTGATGCGGTGAGAATTCTACAATAATTTACTTAGGTAATAGTAGGCTCTCAAATGACAAGAATTGGTAAAATTTCGTTTTGCCATACTTTTTGTAAATTGTAAATATATGTTGATTTTATTGTGATAATCATATACATAAGCCACTTCAGCAGCCATTTCTGAAATCCCTGCAAAATGGTCCAAACAAAGTGTCTGCTTGCTATGTTTTTCCTACTGTAATGCCTATTTCAGTATTTGTAATATCCTATTTCGACTTTCAAGGAGTAATTCCCTCATACTCTTCTTCTTCGTCTTCTCTGTCTCTACCTTGAAGAAGATGGGAACATCCATTCTCTTCATCAAACACAGAGGCATTCCAAATGCTCCGAAGTCAATTAGCGGTTGTGAAGATAGATTGGAACCGAATTCCATTGCCAAACGCCTAATGGGCCTCCCTCCACCTAAATTTCCAGGAGATGAGTGCTAAAGTTGGAAACTTATAATGGTAAGCTCTCGTCTCCCCAGACCACAGTCACTGATTCGATACTAGAGCAGGATGATCGCGTACTTTCACCATTAGCTCCTCTCAGATTAGACAAGTTTCAGGATAGCGTACTCCTAGTTCAGTGCTAAGACATGCGTCTGATGGATATCTGAAAGAGCTATATTTTTTAGTGGTTTAATTTAATTTACGAATTTTTTAGTGATCGATGAAATATCGAATTTTTTTCAGTTTCGATCAGTTTTTCTCTTGAAAATAAATACATGAAATAATTTACCTGCAATAAAGTGTTTTTTCATCTTTTTATCACTATTTTTTAGTGGTTTAATTTAATTTACGAATTTTTTAGTGATCGATAAAATATCGAATTTTTTCAGTTCGATCAGTTTTTCTCTTAAAAATAAATAAATAAAATAGGTACCTAATTTTTTTTTATACTTTTATCACAACTTTAAGTCTACTTTTCTGATGTGTTTTCCCAAATAAATATACAGATATACACATAAAAAATCCCTGTTTTTTTGAACAACTTTAACTCAAATGCTTTTTCAAAGGCCGACTAAGACGTGTTAATTGTTGAATTGTGATTCCAAGTGATCCAATATTTATACATACAAATGATTGTTTTATTAAATAGTTACTTGTTAAATTTATAATTCTAGTGATTTTTCACTATCATCAACCTGTTGGATTTCTACATCATTTCAGAAATTCCCCAAGATGAAGTTCCCGCTTGGACTAAGCTTATCGGTGAGTAAAGTACCCTCAAATTATATTTCTATTGGAGTGCACAGTCGTCCAATGTTGTAGAAAGCCAGAATTAGCCTCTAAAAAGGCCCGGTGTACAAAATTTTGAACATTTTTGTTGCGTGTTACTGTAGTCCATAAAAGTTCAGGATAAAATGTCCAAATTTTTGGACGTATTGGAACAACTGAAAATGTACAAAAATTTTGACACATTGGAACAAGTCCAAAAGTTAGGACTTGAGCATTTAAGCTTACAAACCACTTAGCAGCTCTGAAGCCTACAAATAATTTGTCCAAAATTGTGTACATTGGGCATCATACCTAAAAATCATGTATTAACAGTCCTTATATTCAGGAAAAAAAATTCCATACCTCGGCTGGGTTTGAATTTTCAGCTCGAATATCAAAAAATGGATTGCCTAACCAAATCAACAAGTCAAAAATTGACAAATATATTCAATTTCGTCCATGCATAATTTATTATGATAGGATATGTGGATCACCTAGAAAAACTGTCTTGAAAAATCCACAAATTCAATCTAAACATTCGAAAAACACAAAAAAGTAATACAGCAGGCATAGACATCTAAATACCAAATCTGATAATTATTTCCGCTTTTATCCATGAATAATTACGTACGGATATGTTCAATGTTATATTTTTTAGTGGTTTAATTTAATTTACGAATTTTTTAGTGATCGATAAAATATCGAATTTTTTCAGTTTCGATCAGTTTTTCTCTTGAAAATAAATACATGAAATAATTTACCTGCAATAAAGTGTTTTTTCATCTTTTTATCACAACTTTAGGTCTCTACTTTTCTGTGTTTATTCGGAAATAAATTTACATGTAAAAAAAAATCCTGTTTTTTTAACAACTTCAACCCAAATGCTTTTCCAAAGGCCGACTAAGACGTGTTAATTGTTGAATTGTGCTACAAGAGATCCAATATTTATACATACAAATGATTGTTTTATTAAATAGTTACTTGTTAAATTTATACTTTTAGTGATTTTTCACTATCATCAACCTGTTGGATTTCTACCTCATCTGTTCAGAAATTCCTCAAGATGAAGTTCCCGCTTGGACTAAGCTTATCGGTGAGTAAAGTACCCTCAAATTATGTTTCTATTGGAGTCCACAGTCGTCCAATGTTGTAGAAAGCCAGAATTAGTTTCTAAAAGGTACGAAAAAATAAATACAATATAGAATATCAAGGTATAATATTAGAGAGAGAAAAATTAATAATCAATTAAATCAAATGATAAATTATTTGTGATAAAGGTAAAGCAGAGAGCTTCTTCACAACTTTTGTGGATACTAAGTATCTCATTTACTATTAGTTCTTATCTACTCGTGATAGAAAGAATAATTGGTAGGTACCCTCGTAATGAAGTGTGTTTGAACCCAGTAATTTTGACACATCCTCTAATACAGATTTCGCAACGCATTTTTTTGGGGATCGGGACGATGCTCGACGAGTTTTGGTTTCTGCGCATGACACACATTATGGGGTTTTCTAAAAGGCCCGGTGTCCCAAACTTTGGACATTTTTGTTGTAGTCCTTGTAGTCCTAAAAGCCCAGGACAGATGTAGTCCTGTAGTCCTAAAAGCCCAGGATAAAATGTCCAAAATTTTGGACGTGGGCATTTAAGCATACAAACTACTCTGATGCTCTGGGCTTCTAGGCCTACAAAAAATAACTTGTTCAAAATTTTGGACATTGGGCATCTAGGTATACTCCTACAAAACCCAAAATGTCCTTGGGCCTTCAGTGGGTAGTATAAAAAGCTATGGGAACTTAGAATAGGAAATTATGTACCTATATTCCGAAAAATTTCATAACGCTGCTGGGTTTGAACCCAAGCCCTTCAATTACCAGGCGAGCAACTTGACCACAACACCACCGAGACATGTGTCGAAAATATCTTCAGCTTGCATATCAAAAAAAGGATTGCCTAACCAATAACCAAATCAACAACCCAAAAACTGACAAATTATCTCCAATTTTGTCCATGAATAATTATGACAGGGATATGTGGTTCACCCAGAAAAACTGTCTTGAAAAATCCACAAATTCAATCTAAACATTCGAAAAACACAAAAAAATACAGCAGGCATAGACATCTAAATACCAAATCTGATAATTATTTCCGCTTTTATCCATGAATAATTACGTACGGATATGTTCAATGGATTTCACCCATGTTTTCGTCAAATAGGTAGCTGTCCAAATAATCAATATTGGAATGCTTGTTCATACCTATTAGTGAACTTCACACCAAGTACCCATTCACAAATCAAAATGCAGATATATTTATGACAAATCAAATCATTTATCACAAATTCTAATGTTATTGATATTGAAATATGATATAAGAGATTACATAGTACGTTTAACATGTAAACTAGTGTCTCGGTGAGGTGTGCAACTCACTAAGATCCCTATGGAGTCCTTAAGGAACCGACAACGATCTAGCCCAAAATCTGATGAGTAAGAGTACTTTAAAATCTTTAAATAATGAAGTTCATCAAAATTTAAATTTCATGAAAATTGGACAAACCGTTCGAGACTTATGGTGAAAGAAACAAGCTGAAGGGAAAATCCTCGAGTTAAAATGTGGGAGTCACATCGTTCGATCAATTATCAGGAACAAAATTAAAATTTGAGTTCAAATTTAATTTAAAAGAGGTTCGCATTTGGGGAAGAGTAAGAAAAATAATGTTACGTAGGTAATATGGGTATGTTATTTTGAGGACAAAAATGTCATTTCGTAACTTGCCTGGACTAATATTTGAGCGCTGCATAACCTTAAGTATGAATAAGTAGGTACCTATAATTAGTGGCAGTCTGCCATTCTGCCTTATGGGTAATGTTACGTAAAAAAAATAATGTTACGTAATATTGGTATGTTATTTTGAGGACAAATATGTCATTTCGTAACTTGCCTGGACTAATATTTGAGCGCTGCATAACCTTAAGTATGAATAAGTAGGTACCTATAATTAAATCTAGGTAGCTTCCTGCCTCCAAATTTACTGATAACCGAACCATTATTTGAATGACTTCATTGAAGTAACTGTGTAATCGATAAGGTATGACATAATTGCCTGCGGCGCAAAGCGTTACAGTTTACTGAGCGAATTTGGCAGTCATAATATAAAAAACCTGTAGTGGATTTAAGAAATACAACGGATCATTTGTCAAAATACAACCATACAAGTAAGCTGTGTATTGTATAATATTATTTCTTGTTTTGTCAAAGTTCAATATGTCAGCACCCTGTTTTATACTTGTGCATTGGATCTCAATAAATTCAATGTCTTGTTGGTTAAAAACCTGTAGTGGATTTAAGAAATACAAAGGATCATTTGTCAAAATACAACCATACGAGTAAGCTATGTATTGTATAATATTGTTCTATATTTTATCAGTTTATTTCTTGTTTTGTCAAAGTTCAATATGTCAGCACCCTGTTTTATACTTGTGCATTGGATCTCAATAAATTCAATGTCTTGTTGGTTTTTGCCAAAACTATCACAAGCAAGACTGAAGTTTTATTATTAGCCTTTTTGACAGTTATGGGTTACGTTCGATCATACATCTGTACCTATAGTTCTCCAAAATATGTCGAACAATTTAAAGAAGTTGTCAACAAAAATGACGATTTTGTTGACGATTGCTTTCAAAAATCCGACGGATTTTAGAGAATTATATCCCCGTACGTAACCAGGATGAAAACAAAGAACCCCTACCCAAGAAACTAACAATATTATCAGAAGTAATTTTCAAACAATTTACAATATGTTGGATCTTCTGCTCAAAGACATTGGACTTAAGGCTAAATACCAAATTATAAGTACAAGAGGTATTGACCATAGTCACCTTACAAAGTAGAAGAAAAGTAAACAACAACAAGAACTTACCTACTGACACAGTCATGAACATGATAGCCTACTTGAAACAAAACTGCCGCCCCAACACACAAAAACTATATCACGTGATCTATATTTCAAATCTTCAACGAACAATTCGGGAAATTAATTCGACAACAATCCAGCCATTGTCAAAACACCAGCACACAAACAAGACTTTAAAATTTCAAAAAAATCAACAGAAAAAAAAGGAAACAAACTTAAAAAAGAAAATATTTAACAAAAAAAAACGAACGGAAATTGTGTAAGCATTGAGTTTTGACTGTTAAGTGAAAGGCTACGTCTGTACACGAACGGAAATTGTGTAAGCATTGAGTTTTGACTGTTAAGTGAAAGGCTACGTCTGTACAAGGAGGAAGGGGGCGAGAATTTCCAACAGAAAAGCAAACGAAAAGAAATGGGCGGCAACATTGGGCGAAAGTCGACGCATGGCAACTCAGCACCGTGACCTTGATTGGGTGAAAGCTTTTCCAATTCGGCTGTCGAGAATGTCGACGAAATAACTTTGTTTTTTTCTTCTTTTCGCCTCTTTGGAATGAAAATTTGTTCTATTTTTACGAATGGCTTGCTCTCTGTCCGTGTAGTAAACCTCCCCATGGTTCTTAGGACGAGCCGTGTTTCATTGATTTTGTACGCTTTGTAGTGGTAGGTCGTCGCCTCGTGTTATATTAGGACTAGGATTATCGTGTTGGATTGTTCCAACATGGTTTGCAATGGGGGTGACACGAGTACAGGTATTTATTCAATGGAACAAGAGGAGCAGTTCATGATGCCTCGTGGATTATTTTTAGATTTTTACACTGTTAGAGCCTCTGTGAATTATTAATACATTGGATTCGTTGTCAGGAGGGTCGAGTTCAATTCTCGGCGGATTTTTAATTGTTCATTTTTTAGGATTTAACGTCAATGTACGAGAAATAACTAGGTACTAAAGTTTTCAATGTATGACTCCTTTTTTTTAAGAGGTTTTACAGAGGGAGCTGTAACTGCTATGGTCTTATCGTCCCGAAATCGAAGAGAGAAGGAACACAGGATAGGAGAAAGCCAGCCGTTCCGAGTTAAGCTAGCAGCACGCTTGGCCAGATGGTCACCCATCCGGGTACTAACCACGCGCAACCGTGCTCAACTTCAGTGATCCATGCGGAACTGGTGCAGGAGTAAATTATAATTACTTCCCCTTTATTTTCCCCGATGGTGAATTTTAATTTGTTATGTCATGATAATTTTCCGCAGAATTTAAAATTAGCTTTTGAGAGAACAGGAGAGTGTTTTATACCTTCTGTGGTATGTCAGGATAATCTGGACATCTCCACACAATGTATTGGGAAAGAGAAAGATTGAAAATGGTGTGAAATCGTGTCAAATTATCAAAATATTTGACAACGTTTACATAATTAAACACATTCAAACTGTAAGAAGGGTGAAAAAGGCTGGAACCTTAACTATTTTTGTACTCCACCTCTACCTAGCCTATTACCAAACTTTCTTTGGGCCTTACCTATGTGCTTGTACTTTGCTTTGTGCGCCCTACCTATGTGCTTGTACTTTGCTTTGTGCGCCTTACCTATGTGCTTGTACTTTGCTTTGTGCGCCCTACCTACATATGTGCTTGTACTTTGCTTTGTGCGCCCTACCTACATATGTGCTTGTACTTTGCTTTGTGCGCCCTACCTATGTGCTTGTACCTACTTTGCTTTGTGCACCCTACCTATGTGCTTTGACCGGTACATTTGCTATTTTCAAAATTAAGTTTTTACCATTTTTGGACGGGGCAGGGTTTACCGTATCCTACAAAACCTACATGCTACTCCATCCTACTTCAATGCATATCACATTTTTTTTGTTTATTTATTTTATTTATTACACAGTTGGTGACACATCATTGGGTGTAATGTCACCTGGTGTGACCTAACGGTCTGTCACCATTAGGTCTATTAGATTGATTACAGTGTTAATAGAAATTCACCTTTTATAAAATTATAAAGAATTATATAGTGACACAAAGGATATATATATGTATATAATATATGAGACACGAAAATTCTTCAAATCAAAAGTAGGTAGATCCCCACTGTAGGTAGTTACGCCCCAGTCAAGTACAGTCAAAATATTCTTACTGACGCGATGGCGATTAAATTGGACTGGTCAGTGGTCACATAGACCGTCTATTCCAACTACCATAAAATCCCCCAAATATTTGACCGTTCGTTGAACGTGCTGTGACTGGAGCGTGATCTGAACAGATTATGGAAAACGGGCTTTAGGAGTAGAAATTTTGCCTTGATTTAGAAATTTACACAGGCTTGCTTACTGGAACTTGGCCTGGGGCACTTCCGTGTGCTCGGATTTAATTCTAATTAATTATTTCTGGGTTTCTTACCTGAATTAGCGAACGTGGCGCTTATTCTCTGCAGAATGTTGGCGGTGGATGCGTTAAGCGTCTGGTAGTAACCTCCAGGATCACCAGGAGATCCTGACGTCTCCACACCGGCTCCTTGTAGGTCTGCCGTGATTTAGACACAAGTCAACCTGCACCTGACGAAACCAAGGCCTTACGCGACGCAACTAAAGTGAAAAACACTCCCCAAAACAAAACTGCCGCCCCAACACACAAAAACTATATCACGTGATCTATTTCAAATTTTCAACGAATAATTCGGGAAATTAATTCAACAACAATCCAGCCATTGTCAAAACACCAGCACACAAACAAGACTTTAAAATTTCAAAAAATTCAACAGAAAAAAAGGAAACAAACTTAAGAAAAAAAGAAAATATTTAACAAAAAAAAACGAACGGAAATTGTGTAAGCATTGAGTTTTGACTGTTAAGTGAAAGGCTACGTCTGTATAAAAAGAATATGAAGTTTTATAAAAAGAAAAGAATGAAGGAAAGTAATTTCTTTAAAAAGAATATGAAGTTTTATAAAAAGAATGAAGAAAAGTCATTTCCTTAAAAATAAACAGAAATAAAAAGTTGAAAAAAAGGAAAGACTGAGGCCAATTTTGTACAGCCCACACACGAAGGAAAATGAACAAAGTCAGAAGAAATTGAGTTGTCAAGAAATAATAAATTAAAATTGCAAAATAAATGTAAAATAAATTAAACCGCGAGATTGTAGGTACCAACTTTATTTACAATTATTACCTATGTCGGTCAAAAGGATTTGATGACGATGAAAATGAATCCGAAGATGACCTCAATGGTAAGTGACTTACTAAGATTGATGAGACTAAAGCCAGCTATTCACTATCAGGTAGACCTAACAGACCTGATGAGCATAGACACACTATCATTTAGACCTGATAGGTATGGCCGAAAAAGTCCCAATGTTAAGTCTACCTGATACCTGATGAGGACACACACCATCAGGTAGAACTGACTCTATCAGGTAGACTTGACACCTGATAAGGTCTTAGGTATGGCTGAAAAAGTCCAAATGTTAAGTCTACCTGATACCTGATGAGGACACACACCATCAGGTAGAACTGACTCTATCAGGTAGACTTGACACCTGATAAGGTCTACCTGATAGTGAGTGGCTGGCCTAATAGTACTACCAGTAGATTGACGTTATTAAGACACTCAATTTACTATCAAGCACCATTCATGAAGACCAAATGGACTTTTAATCCAATGCTAGAAAAAAAATTGTACAGGTGCATTATAAAAGATCAAAAGAATTGACTTTGGTTGAATCCAGTACTAGATATGCGAGTTGTTCTTGGTAATTTTCTTCTAAAGCTTTGAACTTTAACATTGATGAGTTTGTTGGCTGTGTTAAAACAAACTGATAGATTCTGACGTGAAATGCTAGACACAAAATTGTACAGGTGCATTATAGTGGGTGGCCTAACGTCACAATTTTGGCCAAAAGCTGCATTTATTCAGGAAAGCACCAAATTTGGTATGGACCTTCATTGGATTCATCTTGAAAAGGAGAACAATAGTAACTTATACTCCAACTGTGAAGAGTATGTCACTGGTGTTAAAACAAGTTTTCAGTAAGAATCAAAAATAATATAAAGCTTCACTTTGGAACTTTAAAAACTTACGGTATTCTTACATTGAAAAAAAATCTGCCTTAAATGCAATCTAAGGAATGCTTCTTGGTCACAAATTCTTATATTCCCTTCTTTTTTTACCTTTATCATTTCACTACTAAAAGGTAAAACTGCTAAAAGGGGTTTTAAACTTTCGGCGGCAAGCTACCCGTCTGCTCACACAGCCTGAGTGGGGTCGAGAAGCCAGATGATCACCCTTCCGGATACCTACCATGCACAACGTTTCTTAACTTTAGTGATCCATCTAGAACTGGAGGATTTATCAGTCTTCAAGAAATCTGGTTGTTCCACTTAGATAAACGCCAAACTTTCAATAGGTTGACACCGACAGCACTCAAAGCACTCATATGTACAGAAGATTCCTCAGCCGAATTTGATTAGTGTATCACTTTAGGCCAACTATAGTTAGGTATTACTCAATGCAACACAATAGTCGAATCGTAATGGATCTGAAATGACAACTTGTAATGCGGAACGTCAATGTCTTTGTTAGTGGAACGGGAATTATCAATTTCTGTCAATGAAGAACTTCAATCATGTTGGATATTAATGTGTTAATTATGTTCTATGTTATTTAGAACAAGTGAAGTTTTATCATTACATAATACATAAGGTACCTACATATTATGTACTCGTAATGTAATTATCTTTAGGTAGATATAGGTAGGTACAATTGACATGGGAGGTAGGAACATAATAGCATTGATAGACATTGTGACAAGAAAAGCCAAAGGTTAACATAGAGATCAGAATTAAGGAGCGCGGTAGCGCTCCGCCCCGCCAAGTCAAGAAAGTTTGACCGCGCTACTAGAGATATTATACGCGACAGGGAAAGTACGGGAATTATTATTTTTTGTCAATGAAGAACTTCAATCATGTTGGATATATTAATGTGTTAATTATGTTCTATGTTATTTAGAACAAATAAAGTATCATTACATAATACATAAGGTACATATTATATTATGTACTCGTAATGTAATTATCTTTAGGTAGATTATAGGTAGGACAATTGACATGGGAGGTAGGAACATAATAGCATTGATAGACATTGTGACAAGAAAAGCTAAAGGTTAACATAGAGGTCAGAATAGTTCAGTCGGTAAAGTATGTACAAATAGGTACTAGAAGTGCTAGAGTATGATCATTGTTATTTCGCACCAATGATATTTGATAAAATAATGGCTACATTCGACTCCTGTGGTCTGTGTCGTAAGATGGTCCAATGCATATCCCTCATTAGTTGGGCGATAAGAGACCCAATATTTCCCATTTAGGTGGTGGATTAACTCGAGACCACCAGAAGGATGCTCCAAATTTTCCGAGTCTCGCCTACAGTAAAGGAGAAAAATCAAGTTCAAGTGGGGATCCGGGCCCACTTGCCCCCTAAATGAATGCGGCCCTGCCTACGAGTTCAACCTTTTGTCAACTATGGAAATCGAACCTGGGGTCTCCTCTGTGGCAAGAAAGCTTGTCATTTGAATGATCTGATAAGAGACCCAATATTTCCCATTTAGGTGGTGGATTAACTCGAGACCACCAGAAGGATGCTCCAAATTTTCAGAGTCTCGCCTACAGTAAAGGAGAAAAATCAAGTTCAAGTGGGGATCCGGGCCCAATCGCCCCCTAAATGAATGCGCCCCTGCCTACGAGTTCAACCTTTTGTCAACTATGGAAATCGAACCTGGGGTCTCCTCTGTGGCAAGAAAGCTTGTCATTTGAATGATCTCGGAATTTCAAAGTTGTATTGAGGCCAGAATAAAGTCAGCAGATTTCAGTGTGCCGGTTTTGAACGATTTCGGGAAATGAGCATCAGTCATTGTGACATGGGTGTTTGAGTTATTCTATCCATACAATGTAGTTAGGAGTCCCACTTGGGATATCTCTCTGTCGGATAGCGGTTTAACCAGTCAGAACTGAAAAAAAGCCATAAAAGTAGTGCAACGGCAGCAAAAACGGCCAACTCGTTTGGTTCTCATTTCGTGCACCTTGATATTCCGGCAAACAAGTGTTTGAGTTATTCTATCCATACAATGTAGTTAGGAGTCCCACTTGGGATATCTCTCTGTCGGATACCGGTTTAACCAGTCAAAACTGAAAAAAAAGCCATAAAAGTAGTGCAACGGCAGCAAAAACGGCCAACTCGTTTGGTTCTCATTTCGTACACCTTGATATTCCGGCAAACACATGGAAAGTGACAATGTTGAGCAAGTTGCAGCTGGCGCAGGGAGCGGCAGTCAAGATAAAGAAGCGACCCAAGGCAAGGCGCAGAAAACGAGAAAGAGGGGGAAATATGAGTTCAACACATGGAAAGTGACGTTGTTGAGCAAGGTGCAGCTGGCGCAGGGAGCGGCAGTCAAGATAAAGAAGCGACCCAAGGCAAGGCGCAGAAAACGAGAAAGAGGGGGAAATATGAGTTCGACACATGGAAAGTGACGGTGTTGAGCAAGGTGTAGCTGGCGCAGAGAGCGGCAGTCAAGATAAAGAAGCGACCCAAGGCAAGGCGCAGAAAACGAGAAAGAGGGGGAAATATGAGTTCCCCACCAAAATGAAGAGACTGCTGGCGTGTAATCGGAATATGAGGAAGTATGTGAAACTGAGGAGAGTGGAAGGTAAGTTTTGCTTCTTTTTCTGAGACGTTAAGCTGTGCCCGCACATAGTCGATCGGCCGTCGATCTACATCGATTCACAATAAATTCACATCGATCGACGGCCATCAACTATATGTGTGAACACAGCTTAAGGGTTGAAGAACGTTCTTTCTAAAGCTGTGTTCATACTTAGTCGACGCTGTCGATCGACGAGGTGAAGAGGTGAATCAGCCGTCAACTATGTGTGGACACAGCTTAAGGGTTGAAGAACGTTCTTTCTAAAGCTGTGTTCATACTTAGTCGACGCTGTCGATCGACGAGGTGAAGAGGTGAATCTACATATATTGTCGAGGCAGTCAGTCGACATAGATCGATGTCGATCGACGGCCGTTGACTATGTGTGGACACAGCTTAAGGGTTGAAAAACTTTCGGTACTTGTGCAGAAGTCACATGTGTGGAAGTTTGCTCTCAAAGGAACTGGCACAAACGAGCAGTGACCAGTGTTATTATAGGGTTAGGTTAAACGCAAAAAGGAGTTTTCACAATTGGAGCAGTGATTGGTGTTATTATAGGGTTAGGTTAAATACAAAAAGGAGCTTTTCTTTTCCACGCACGTGACTTCTGTATAATTACCGAACTTTCTTTTCAAAACCCGTAAATTTCGACTCTCCCGGGAATCAAACCTAGGACCTCCGCTGTGCAAGCCTAGTGTGATACCCGTTCGGCTACGGAGGTTGATGTGCTAACTAAGTATGCACGAGTCCAGAGAAAAATGTTTATTTAAAATTTTCATTAACCGTTCGATTGTGATCAAAATACAGCCCAGTTTTCCCACATTTTCAAATAAGGACTTCGCTTTAGAATGCTACTACATTTCCCTCACAAACTACATTTCCCTCTAAAAACGTGTCCCCAGGATTAAAGTCGAAACATAAGGAGATCTTGAAAAGATTAACTGGAATCAAGCACAAGATTGATGTCGAGGAATATCTAAGGAAAACGCTAAAGAAGTTGAATCTGAAAGGATTTGATGACGATGAAAATGAATCCGAAGATAACCTCAATGGTAAGTGACTTACTAAGATTGATGAGACTAAAGCCAGCTATTCACTATCAGGTAGACCTAACAGACCTGATGAGCACACACACACTATCATTTAGACCTGATAGGTATGGCTGAAGAAGTCCCAATGTTAAGTCTACCTTATACCTGATGAGGACAGGACACACACCATCAGGTAGAACTGACTCTATCAGGTAGACTTGACACCTGATAGTGAGTGGCTGACCTAATAGTACTACCAGTAGATTGACGTTATTAAGACACTCAATTTACTATCAAGCACCATTCATAAAGACCAAATGGACTTTTAATCCGATGCTAGACACAAAATTGTACAGGTGCATTATAAAAGATGAAAAGAATTGACTTTGGTTGAATCCAGTACTAGATATGCGAGTTATTCTTGGTAATTTTCTTCTAAAGCTTTGAACTTTAACATTGATGAGTTTGTTGGCTGTGTTAAAACAAACTGATAGATTCTGACGTGACTTTGTGAAGGATTCATCTTGAAAAGGAGAACAATAGTAACTTATACTTCAACTGTGAAGAGTATAAGTCACTGGTGTTAAAACAAGTTTTCAGTAAGAATCAAAAATAATAAAGCTTCACTTTGGAACTTTAAAAACTTGCGGTATTCTTACATTGAAAAAAAAAAAAATCTGCCTTAAATGCAATCTAAGGAATGCTTCTTGGTCACAAATTCTTATATTCCCTTCTTTTTTTACCTTTATCATTTCATGACAATCTTCTGCAGAGCTGGATGATGTTGAGGAAGACACAAGATCTACTAAAGATGAAGATGCAGAGAGCTTCAACAGTGACCTGTTCTTGGAAAACAAGAAGGCGCCTGAGAGGATTCATTTCAAGAAGCTGAAGGCCAAGATGAAACGCTACCTGAAAGTGGGCTTCTACTATGCCGTCGATATCAAATATGTTGTAAGTAGGTAGACTGAGGGAGTAAAGGGACTCTTCAACATCCATGTCTATTTGGAACAGAAAAGTTTGGTTCGAAAATTTCCCCTGTACTCTGCACCTCCGGGTCAAGTGCTCTTAACCTCTCGGCCTGTCATAGTGTTAACTGACAAGCATAATTCTTTCAGGCAAAATTAAACCTGTGTGCCAGATAGAGTTCACCCGACAGGCCCCTGCTTGTTATGCAGAACCTGACGTAAGTTGCCGGCCTAACAGCTCCTCTTGCTTCACAGGTTCCCCGATGCTCCGCGGAACAATATCTCCCCATTCACATCCGCAACTTGAAGAACGCCCTTCGGAAATTTGAAAAGACGAAACCCACCATGATGTACATTCTGGCCGGCTACCAGAGACCAGGGATTCTGCCCAAGTTGACCCTCCCTGATGACGCCATCTCCAACAAAGATATCAAAATAAAAGCCGATCGGGACAAGACCCGGAAACGGATGAGATTCAAAGTCAGATCTTCAAGACGGAGGAGACAGAGGCCGAAGAAGTACAAGAAGTTGCAACTGGGGGATCTTTGTCCGGAGGTGAAAGAGTGGAAGAGGAACGTCCACGAGTTCAATAAGATGATGCATCGCAAGAAATGCTTCCGGAAGAGGCCCGAACGACCGAGAATGCTGAAAGGTAATCTTGTGAAGAATCTTGAATATTATTTTAAGTAATGCGTAAAATTTCTGGTTTAACCCTTCTGTCAGGTCTGGCGAGACCACTACCCTTTACCATTGTGATCAAAGGGGTACCTAGTGTGTTTTTTACCTGTCGCGAGTTTTGATTAATGAAAAGATACAATTTAATTATAAAATAATGAGAGTAGTAATATTTATTTTAATTTCCATTCTATTTTTTTTTTTACGATATGAGTAATTGAGTATAAATATCGAAATTAAATTTACGATATAAATGGGTAATATACGATAAAATAAAACAAATATATGTAGTAGTTATTTTTTTTAGAACAATGACGGGTTTTATTTCCCATGGGGGAATTTTTTTCGGAAATTCGATTGTACTAACCTCCCAAAGTGATCAGCCTTTGCAGAATATAAGGTAGACCATAAAATGTCTCCTGAAAATGGCAAAACTGTATTCTTTTTCTACTCTCCCGTGGTATACATATGTATAACGGAACATATTGTTTTGTAATATACCTGCATTGAAAACCCAGCCGGACCTCTACCTGGCTGTGAGGGTTTTAAAGAGAAAACGTTTTCTAGGGGCTGCAAAAATATTTATTTTTAATTTTTTCTAACGGGATATTAAACAATAGATGTTTTTTGAGGAATTAAAGAAGTCTACGATTATGTAATCAAAAAAAATAGCCCAAACATGCGAATGGTCTGGCCAGACCTGAATTTTGACAGAAGGGTTAAAACCTTATCATGTGTTACAGGACAAGTACTTTAAAACTTTTGTAGGTTGGTCTCAAGATCTACATTTTTCTTTCTAAAGAACAGGAAGCATTCGGTGGTCCCAAAATGAAATTAATAGCTATCCATTTTCTACTGGTTTCCTTTCATTGAGTTTCTCCAGTGTTCTATCTATTCAAATCCACATTCCATGGAGGTTCCATTGTACCTGCATTGTTTGCTGTGTGTGTTGCATCTGCATTAAATCATCACAACCATCTTCTGGTACATCCATTCTTTCAGGCAACCGCATCCCGCTGGGCAAGAAAGGTCCAGACTTCGGCTACGTGGCCGACCACCGTCCTGAGTTGTACAACTACGCCGACAGTGACATCAGCTGCCACAGTCATGAAGACTCCCCTGAATCCGATGAAGACTCAGTGGTACCTATCTCCTTCAAAGACATCGCTGACCGCAAACCCATCTGTGCGGAGAGTGTAGATGATGAAGAAGTTATTGAAGAGGATCCCATTGAGCCAGTGGAAGAATACAGGAAGAAATCCACAAGGAGGAAGGTTCGGCCCAATGCGCTGCTGCAGGAGATATTCAACGAGTGTCTGCAGCAATTTGAAGCTCAGCTTAGAGCCAAACCAGATGCCTCGGGGAGTCAAGGTGTTGTAGTGTCCGTCACTCAACAACCCAAACCTCGGGAAAGTCTGGGAGATGTCGATCTGTTTTAGTAGCCCTGTTGATGTTGATGCTTGTGGTGCTTTTTCTTTAGTTCCAAAGTTTAATTGTTTTGTTTGGTTGTTTCTCAATTAGTCATTGCCTTTGTGTTACCTATTTACATATTTTGAAATGAGAGGGGATAAGGAAGGCATTATTGTGAAGAACCTGAACTTTAAAAAGTAGGTAACTATTGAAATTTCTCAATTAGTCACTGCCTTTGTTTTACCTATTTACATATTTTGAAATGAGAGGGGATAAGGAAGGCATTATTGTGAAGAACCTGAACTTTAAAAAGTAGGTAACTATTGAAGATGTAGGTCTTGTACACAGATCTACGAGTAGGTCTGGAAGATTTTTCTTCAACTCTCATCAGAACAGACTTGAACTTCAAGTGAAGAATACACTTGGTTCAGTTTTAGCTTATCAGTTCCAAGTTCTAACCAATCTACCATGAGAACAGACTTGAACTTCAAGTGAAGAATACACTTGGTTCAGTTTTAGCTTATCAGTTCCAAGTTCTAACCAATCTACATTCACCTGCTTGGAGTACACTTAAGTCCATGCAAAAGTTTACAAGTACTCTTCACCCATACGCACTTTTATAATTACTAATAATTACACCTTGTTAGGTGGGTACTTGAACAAACAATAGTTTTATAATACTTACAATAGGTAAATTGTTTTACCTATAATACTTACATAAAGATTAATGGATGACGGGTCATTGTTCAAGTAATTTAGTAGGTACTTTAATAAGTGGGTACCTACAGTAACCTACTTCGTACTCAGTATTGTACCTACATACGTTCCGAAAATAAATGGGATTCAGAATGCGTTTCGTTCAATTGATGGCTGTTTTGTTCAAAGCTTTGAAAACAATCATGGAACCAGAAAATTATTAACTCTGCCGAGAATCGAACCCGAACCCTCCGATGTGCAAGCCTAGTTTGATACCCACTCAGTCTATAGGAGGTTGTTTGGATAACTTCAGTAAAGCTTGGTTAGGTTTGTACCTTCTTGGTTACCCTAAAAAAGTGGTTATTTGTAGGTTTTCTTCCAATTTCCATCCTTTCAACTTTCAAAGTAGGTAAGTAAATAAGTTGAGTTATATTCCACATTCTCCTAAGCCTTCAAAATTTTCACATGTCTTCTTCATGTTTCTTGTGCTCTCTCTCTCTCTCTCTCTCTCTCTCTTTCTTCTTCTTCATCTTCTTCTCTGTCTCTACCTTGAAGAAGATGGGAACATCCATTCTCTTCACCAAACACAGAGGCATTCCAAATGTTCCGAAGTCAATTAGCGGTTGTGAAGATAGATTGGAACCGAATTCCATTGCCAAACGCCTAATGGGCCTCCCTCCACCTAAATTTCCAGGAGATGAGTGCTAAAGTTGGATGAGTGTCTCTTTTAATTGAAAATCGTTTTTAGACCCACCTAGCCCCTGTCCAAGTTATAAGTGGACCAATATTTCCGCTTAATGTCTAGGTAATGTACCTACGAGTTATGTAGTTATTATGTACAATATACATCACATGTCAGAATATTACGAGATCATCATATTCTGCTGTGATATGAAAGGAGGAAAAAAACGCACCAAATCATAAGTTTGGAAATTCTGTTATCCAGATGTTATCAACCCAAACCATAAGTTCTGATGAATTGACAAATCTGCACAAGATATTATCAGATCACTTAAAGTTCAGAGTCAGACCATCATTACAATATCATCATCAATAACTACGCTACCTTGAATCTTTATTGAGGAAAATGGAAGATATTAGACAGATTTCGAAAGATCAAAAGAATTGACTTTGGTTGCATCCAGTACTAGATATGCGAGTTATTCTTGGTAATTTTCTTCTAAAGCTTTGAACTTTAACAGTGATGAGTTTGTTGGCTGTGTTAAAACAAACTGATAGATTCTGACGTGACTGTGAAGGATTCATCTTGAAAAGGAGAACAATAGTAAATTATACTTCAACTAAGAAGAGTTCACTGGTGTTAAAACAAGTTTTCAGTAAGAATCAAAAATAATAAAGCTTCACTTTGGAACTTTAAAAACTTACGGTATTCTTACATTGAAAAAAAAATCTGCCTTAAATGCGATCTAAGGAATGCTTCTTGGTCACAAATTCTTATATTCCCTTCTTTTTTTACCTTTATCATTTCATGACAATCTTCTGCAGAGCTGGATGATGTTGAGGAAGACACAAGATCTACTAAAGATGAAGATGCAGAGAGCTTCAACAGTGACCTGTTCTTGGAAAAATCTTAAAGATAATTTTGTTTTCTTCAAATTGATATTTGGTTCGACTAAAAAAGTTGTTCAAATTTGAAATATTAATCAAAAAGTAAAAAAAAGTCAAATGCGTACCTTTACCCCACATATGTATTAGTAAATGAAGAAAATTTTCAAATTGAAAATGACGAAAAAAAAATGTTTAAACAAAAAAAAGCCAAATTTCTCTAAAGGTTTCAAGTTGATATCTATCACCGTTTTCTCAAAAAAAGCCAGCGATGTTTAAACAAAAAAAAGCCAAATTTCTCTAAAGGTTTCAAGTTGATATCTATCACCGTTTTCTCAAAAAAAGCCAGCGCACCTTTACCCCACTGCGTACCTTTGCCCCACCCTACCCTACATTATCAACTTGGTAATTTTAACACATTCACCAATGTGGGGTGTGGATTTGGTAATAATGACAGATCATATCTTTGAACATCGACTTTGTAAAATAATTGTTTGTTTTTAATTGTTTAGTTGTTTTTATCCATTAATAAGTCTCTTGTTTTCATTATAAACTTCGTAATCTTGACATATCCGCTAATACTCTTGTTAATACGTAAAAGATATAAGCGTGGTGATATTGGCACATCCACCAATTTCTCTAATAATGTGTTGTAAACCTATCCACTAATAGGTCATACCTTTAGACCGCGTTTTACGAATTCGAAGTTGGCTTCAATTCTGGATTGAACTCAATCCTAGATTGATCTCAATTCTGATTTGGTAAACCCTGCTCTTATTGACTTCGTAATCTTAACACATCCACTAATCGGTACATACAAGTTATAAGCGTGGTATACTTGATACATCCACCAATTTTCATAAGTACCAAAAAAATTTACTTGGAGAAAAAAAAACGACTAACAAAAGATATTGGACTCAAGGCTAAATACCAAATTATAGGTACAAGAGGTACTAACCATAGTCACCTTACAAAGTAGAAGAAAAGTAAACAACAACAAGAAGAACTTACCTACTGACACAGTCATGAACATGATAGCCTACTTACCTTACACCCTGACATAATGACTAGATTTAAACATTTCGATAGGAAGTTTACAATAATACCCAAGTTTAAAAGAATAGTAATAATAAATTGTAATGAATTATGAACTTGTAAAACGACCATAGTCACCTTACAAAGTAGAAGAAAAGTAAACAACAACAAGAACTTACCTACTGACACAGTCATGAACATGATAGCCTACTTACCTTACACCCTGACATAATGACTAGAATTAAACATTTCGATAGGAAGTTTACAATAATACCCAAGTTTAAAAGAATAGTAATAATAAATTGTAATGAATTATGAACTTGTAAAACGTTGTGTAACCGAAAACTACAGTTGTAATATTTTTTGCAATAATTATTTATAATTTACATATCTATTCGTAAGGATATAGTTGGATTGAGTTTTCATTGGACAATGTTTTGTATTGTGTTGTTGCTATGTCTTGTCATGAGTCAGTGAGCTGCAGAGTATCCGTCCGAAAAATATTAAAATGTTGACTTTAAATCAGGGCCGAAAATCGGAAATGTTGGATTTTTGGTCAATTGTGTATTTGTGTCATAATTTTTACCTAAATGAGTTAATAAAAAAAGTATTGATCTTTTAGTTTTGAGCCCCATCGGTCTTTTGAGAGCCCTGTAGTGATCCTTTTTTAGAGAGAGTTCTAGAGGTCTTGAAACAGGTAGTGCTTGCCTCATCTGCACCTGCAATCGGTTGAATTAATCTTTCACAGAGACCCATTCCAAGTTTAGTCAATTTACTCAAGTTTATTCTTTATGTTCAAAGTTCAATATCGGCGCAAACGACCTATTTTCCGTAGTCTAAAACGCCCTAAAGGAAAAAAAGGTTCAATGTCTTTTCATAATTCTAGTACCAGTAAAATTACTGTAAGAGTACAACTCATATTACTCTTGGGATGTCCCTGATGTTAGATAAGTGGAAACGATTGAGACCGGAGTATGTAAAAACATCCATTGGGAATGCCATTTGCATAAATATGATCTAAAGAATATTTGCATAAATATTATGTTAAAGAATAAATTATCCCTTGCATTTTCCGAAATGAAATTTGCGTATCACCCATCCCTTCATCTCGATAGCGAAGATTTGAGGGGGGTTTTGGAAATGAGGGAGATTTTTTGTTATCTAACAAAAAAATCGGGCCAAAAAAAAATAATAATGCCTAATACCTGCAATCAGTTGAATTAATCTTTCACAGAGATCCATTCCAATTTTAGTCAATTTACTCAAGTTTATTCTTTATGTTCAAAGTTCAATATCGGCGCAAACGACCTATTTTCCGTAGTCTAAAACGCCCTAAAGGAAAAAAAAAAGGTTCAATGTCTTTTCATGATTCTAGTACCAGTAAAATTACTATACGAGTACTACTCATATTACTCCTGGGATGTCCCTGATGTTAGATAAGTGGAAACGATTGAGGCTGGACGATGTAAAAACATCCATTGGGAATGCTATTTGCATAAATATGATGTAAAGAATATTTGCATAAATATTATGTAAAGAATAAATTATCCCTTGCATTTTCCGAAATGAAATTTGCGTATCACCCTTCCCTTCATAATTTCATATCAATAGCAAAAAATCTGAGGGGAGGGGGGTTGGAAATGGGGGAGCGCAATTGGAATTTCGATTAAAAAAAAAACTGATAAATTGATCAATTAAAAAGAATATTTTTTGGGGATTTTTTTTTTATGAAATCCTCCCATCTTGGCTCTAAAATCCGAACACTTTTCCGAGGCTTAAGTAGTCTAGAAAGTTCCTAGGAAAAGCATGCTGGTAAAGTACAGCGACCGTGGACTTTTAAATAGCAAATAGGAATGTCTTATATTTGAGTATACCGGTATACCAAGAAAACCTAAAACGCGCGTTTTCTTATCACAAATTGTGGTGGGGAAAAGGGAAATGGAACATTGCCTGGCATTGTACCATTAATACCCTATCACCCACCATTAACACCCGAGAGGAAGATAGGTACGACTAAAGTTGGAAAACTCACATGTTGAAACCTAAGCACATTGAAAAAAATCTGGTGTGAACATCACACGACTTTCTATTACATTTCTCAACTGTAAGTCGGACAGTTCTAAAAGTTTCACCATTCGATTCCCATTAGATTAGAGTTTAGTTGGGTATGTAATCGGTACCTAATAAGCCGCTTAAGATATTATATCTATCTAGATTCCAGAGCGCGGATTTCGCGATTATGTTCGCGCATTTCGCGATTATGTTCGCGGATTTGGCGATTTTGTTCGCGGATTTTGCGATTATGTTCGCGGATTTGGCAATTATGTTCGCGGATTCGCGTCCCGAATCGACATTTTGGATATTTGGCAAGCCTATTGTTAGCCATTAGATTAGAGTTTAGTTGGGTATGTAATCGGTACCTAATAAGCCGCTTAAGATATTATATCTATCTAGATTCCATCAGATCTTTCGTACCTATACTTACCAATATAATTTGAACTTTTCCTCAAACTAAAGTGTTAGTTAAATTTTTAATCAGCTACTTCATCTCATAGTGACTCATTTGGCCAGCCTAGTTAGCTTAGTTGGTAGTGCGTCTGTCTTGTAAGCGCTAGGCCGCGGGTTCGATTCCCGCCCGGGGCTTTAAGCCGATGTAGTTGCTTTTAGTTCGTAATGTATTCTTCGAGTAGATGATCATCTAATAATAAATTATTGTAATTGAATCTCAGTTATAATTTTATTGAGTAATTTGAGTCATAATAAAATTGAATAACTCGTCTAATTGACTCTTCTAAGTTGTGTCCAATTCTAAATTCTTATGCGAGTCGTAGGTAAATACCTACATCTGAAGATTTGATTTCCTTGGGAGATAACTGAAATAATCCTTGAGTGGCGTAGAAATAAATCAACTTGAATTTTTTACATGACGTCTATCCCATAAGTCAAACAATTTTATTATTTTTTTAAGCCGATGTAGTTGCTTTTAGTTCGTAATGTATTCTTCGAGTAGATGATCATCTAATTATTGTAATTGAATCTCAGTTATAATTTTATTGAGTAACTTGAGTCATAATAAAATTGAATAACTCGTCTAATTGACTCTTCTAAGATGTGTCCAATTCTAAATTCTTATGCGAGTCGTAGGTAAATACATCTGAAGATTCGATTTCCTTGGGAGATAACTGAAATAATCCTTGAGTGGCGTAGAAATAAATCAACTTGAATTTTTTACATGACGTCTATCCCATAAGTGACACTTAAAGGAAAACAATCTAAAGAAAAGGAATTTCAATAAAAACCCCAAGAGAAAAAAGTAAAAACATAGAAGTACATATAACTGTAATTAGGTATAAACGCTATAAACCATCTAAGGTAAATCCAAAATACCTAGGTTCTTCATCCAAATTGACCTTATGACAGGTATTTTAAGCATTCAAGCTTAACTTCTTGTCATAAATACCAATCGTTACCCACGATTAGACCTCGCTAAATTTTCCCCTGTGATAACCCCCTCAACCACCACCCGAAGTCCCCCACTGACGTTGATTATAGATAAATAAGTATCCTATTATCTCCCTACAGTCCCTACCCTACGATATACCCCACTGCCCTTCAACATAAACATGTCCATTTGACGTTCTCAACTTCAAAAACACAACTGTTCCATTTGTATTTGTCTGTACGAGTGTCCCGTACACACTTTTTCGCAGTAAATTATGTCTAATACACACTTCAGCTTACATGTGTGTGTCCAATACATGATGGTGTCATCTGTGATTACATATTTGTCTGTACGTGTGTCCCGTACACACTTTTTCGCAGTAAATTATGTCTAATACACACTTCAGCTTACATGTGTGTGTCCAATACATGATGGTGTCATCTGAGTTCCCATTCCCAGCAGGGGGAATCTTATGACATCGCCCGGCCAATGGAACATGTGTGAATTACTTAACAAATTGGGCAATTTAATAAGACATAAATAGTTTAGTATATTAGTAAATATATAAATAGTTCACTCTTAGTACATATGTAAGGTGTAATGCAGTGGCACATTGCGTGTTCTACATGAAAGCTGAGAAAAAATTACTCATAGGATGCCACGAGTTTTATAGGGTGGAAGAACTCTGCGTTATTTCCCCTGATTTGAGTGTTGGAATGCAAGATTAGAGTGCCGATTTTCCTCACATGTTAGAGTTTCGGAACCCAGTCACTCGATTGGGATTAAGACACCCTAGTTTTCTTTTCCTCCCTCAGTGTAGGGATCTAAATAAGTACTCGGGGATCTAGGGAAGTACTGCTTTCCTAGATCCTTACCGTTTTTTTCTCCATCTTCCGGAGCTCAATCGTGGATTCTAATAACACTCGTATTTATGAACAAGAATGCTCGTTCTTAGATCAGTCTCAAGTCAAAATTGACGAATCAAATGCCTTGAGACTATGCTTAGCACGAACTTAAGAGCCAGCATTTTGTTGTCTACTGATTACAAAGTGACTGCGAAACCATCAAAGCTACTGCAACTAATTATGGTGTGATGAGTTGATATATCATTTCAGACATTACAGTTATGACACCTTAAGCTGTGTCCACACTTAGTGGACGGCCGTCGATCGATGGTCGCGGGTTCGATTCCCACCCGAGGCGGATTTTATCCTAAACAGATGAGGTTTTTTCTCGGAACGGCCGGCTTTCTTTTATCTCGTTTTTCTTATCTCCGCCTTCGGAACGATAAGACCTTAGCACTTACATACAGTTCCCTCTGTCATAATTCTTAAAAAAGAAAAAAAAAATCTCATATGGGACTGTCATTCATTCGTTTTCTCTAATCAATATAGCTCACTAACTTATCCCTGACGGGTATCACTCTCTACTGTCTATTCGTATTTTTTTATTCGTAAGTACAAAATTCTCGGGTTTTCGTACGTAAATCCCTTGGGTAATTTGCAGTGATAACATTTTCCTTTTCCTCACAGTGATAACATTTTCCTTTTCCTCACTTGATGGCAAGTAGCTTGATGGGTATTTGATTGCTTTGGCTATGAATGTTTGAACTCGAGAAGGATTAGTACTAGTATCTAATATTTAGTAAAGTTACCACCAAAGAGGATCAATAGGTCCCTATACAAACCCGTTATAGTGGGTAATAATAATAGTGCTTATTTATACTGCTCGCATAGGACTGAAAAGTCCCTTTACTCCAGCAGTAGGCTACTACTATTATTGTGGTCAAATTCTCAAATTATATTGAGGATAAAATTCCATACCTCAGCTGGGATTGAACCCACGCCCTCCTGTTTACCAGGAAAAGAAGAGAATTAAGTAAATTTTGGGAGAGAGAAATTTTGGGAGAGCAGAAAGTAGATTGGTAGAGAGGAAACTGAAAGAACTTTTCGTATTAGTGGTTGTATCAAATAAAAACTTAAGGTAGAAACACACTACCATCACGTCACGTGAAGTCATGGGGAGTGAAAAAGATGTACCTAGTTCAAAGTTTTCCCATAATATTGTTATAGATTGTAGGTAATTTCGTTCAGGACAGCCACACTACCATCACGTATCACGTCACGTGACGTGGTGGTAGTGTTTCTACTTTTATAGCTTCCAGGTGTATTTTCCTTTTGAAAAACCGACCATTCTTTGTTCTTCTTACGTCTTTTTCTTGGCAGCTTTTGAAACACGAATCTCCAACTCCAACTCAATTACCTAGGTACCTACCGACGAAATGCGATTCCGTCGTAGTTTAGAAAGATAACAATGAAAAAAAAAAGGCAAAAAGAAAAACGAGCTTTTCTCCAAGATAAGTAAAAAGTTATCACTACACTTCCTTCTCTTGGGAAAAAAGAGTTTTCCACCAGCAGATCTGAATACCACTCATGGGGTTACAGAATATACTGTACATCTGTTTAGGTTCCCCTTTTGACAACTCACGACTCGCCACTGTAGTAACGTTTGGTTACTTTATTGGTACCTAGCAACATATTTTGGTAATTTAATAGTAGGTCTGGTTGAATATGTTTTATTGAATTTACTTTTCAAGAAGACCGAGGCGACATTGACAGATAATAACAATGGGGAATGGCGGAACAGTGCTGGAGACGCCCGACGGAAATATTGAGGAACTAAAAGAAGAGTGCTTATTTCACATACCTAACGTCCTCAGATTGATTAGGTAGATGGAATATTAGAAGGTTGAATGAAAATTTGTATTGATGGAACCAAAACGCCTTGAAATCAGAAGAATATACTGAAAATTTGAAAAGCTGAGGCCTTCAACTTGAAACTGATTTCTTATATTGATATTCGTCTAAGACTAGGTCTCATAAATCCCATTGCGTGGCCCATGACGTCATTTTTTGCCATCATCAAACGGGTAAGGCTAAAGGTACTAACTAGGTACTACAACAAAAACATCAGTACCAACAATAACAACAACGTCAACCAAGTTTTGTTATAAAAAGAGTCCTTTTGATGTACCTAGTTTTTAAATATTCTACCTACATAATTGCTTTTGCAGTTTTTAGGTCTCTCATCTCATCTTCAGAGTGATTGTTCTTTCAATTCCAGGTCCTTCATGATTGTTCTTCACTTCGTCTAATTTACTATCAAAGTGTTGAGAAGCTTTGAAGTAATACATTGTTTTGTCCTTTTCATCAAAACGTAATAATGGTTTTGTTTAGTGAATTATTACCTTTCTGGCGGTATTTAGATGTGAGTTCTCATTCACATCATAAAATGCATTTCAAGTTTTTTTTAGTATACTCGTGCACCTCTTTGTAACTGTTGGGTATGCTGTTATTTTTCTTGAAACTGTCTCTGTAAGTCTGTACTACTGTCCGCTAGTTCACTTCCACTAAGATAATAATCTAGTCGAGATTTTCCACTAAGATAGTAATTTGGTAGAGATCTGCTGTGGATCTCTGACTTGATCTTGGTGAAATATGATTTCCGGTGGAAAAAAATGTGTTTTATTCAGATCTTTGGTGCTTTGTGGAATTGAAAATCCATTGCGATCTTTTTTCGTACTGCCACTAGGTCATGTACAACTACCTTGTACATATTATTAAAGTTTTTTAATCTAAGGCCAGCCACTCACTATCATGTATCAGGTAGACCTGACAGGCGGACCTGACCAAGTGGATCTGTTATGTCTACCTGATAGTGAGGGGCTGGCTTAACGTGCACACTGTTTCAGGCACCAGGCTTAAATCGGTGAACAGCCGGTTATTGGCCTTATCATTGTGCTGCTCTCTCTCTCTCTCTCTTTGCGCAACCCTTGATTAGCTGGAATAACTTGGATAATTTTTAGAGTGGTGTGAGATGAGTAGGTATGTTTAGTGGTTAGTACCAATCCCATCTTTTCGTTATTTCTTCCTTATGTTTGCAGCTATGAGACTTGGTCGGAATAGTTATAGTTCAGTTACCCCACACGTCTGAGTTTTCTTTGTTAGTCGTGAGAATGGCAATCCTCACATCTGAAGAGATGAGAGTGAAAGTGATGAAATATGCCACTCTATTGTTCCCCTAACATGGCCAACCATTCGATTCGGCGTGAAAAATCACATTGATTAGAATATTCACATCCGAATGACCAAATGTTTTCGATGTCTCTTTATGTACGTACGTACGTACTATGTACTACAGGTTTAATGGGAAAAGGTGGTATACAAAATATCGCAAGAATATGCTATCCCGGTATGGTCCAAGGACGCGACTGTAACAATTTGGTAAAAATCGGACAGTCACTCATCCAGATATCAACCAAAGTCCCATTTTCCTTTTCCTCACAGTGATAACATTTTCCTTTCCCTCACTTGATAGCAAGTACCTTGATGGGTATTTGATTACTTTGGCTATGAATGTTCGAACTCGAGAAGGATTAGTACTAGTACCTAATATTTAGTAAAGTTACCACCAAAGAGGATCAATAGGTCCCTACAAACCCGTTATAGTGGGTACTGGTTGTATCAAATAAAACCTTAAGGTAGAAACACACTACCATCAGGTCACGTCACGTGAAGTCATGGGGAGTGAAAAAGATGTACCTAGTTCAAAGTTTTCCCATAATATTGTTATAGATTGTAGGTAATTTCGTTCAGGACAGCCACACTACTATCACGTCACGTGACGTCACGTGACGTCACGTGGTGGCAGAGTGTTTCTAGTTTTATAGCTTCTAATAGGTGTATTTCCTTTTTGAAAAACTGACCATTCTTTGCTCTTCTTACTTCTTTTTCTTGGCAGCTTTTGAAACACGAATCTCCAACTCAATTACCTAGGTAGGTACCTACCAAATGCGATTCCGTCGTAGTTTAGAAAGATAACAATGAAAAAAAAGGCAAAAAGAAAAACGAGCTTTTCTCCAAGATAAGTAAAAAGTTATCACTACACTTCCTTCTCTTGGGAAAAAAGAGTTTTCAGAAAACGTCCTCAGATTGATTAGGTAGATGGAATATTAGAAGGTTGAATGAAAATTTGTATTGATGGAACCAAATACGTTCTCAGATTGATTAGGTAGATGGAATATTAGAAGGTTGAATGAAAATTTGTATTGATGGAACCAAAACGCCTCGAAATCAGCAGAATATACTGAAAATTTGAAAAGCTGAGGCCTTCAACTTGAAACTAATAATAATGAGAATGGTTTATTTCAACGTAACTATAAAAATATCTTCCTTTTGTTCCTATATAAGTACCCCCAGTGGTACTTTTCAGGAACGGTTTGAATGATTTATTTCATTAAAATTCTTGCTTCTGTCTTATATTGATATTCGTCTAAGACTAGGTCTCATAAATCCCATTGTGTGGCCCATGACGTCATTTTTCCCATCATCAAACGGGTAAGGCTAAAGCTACTAACTAGGTAGGTACTACAACAAAAACATCAGTACCAACAATAACAACAACAACAACGTCAACCAAGTTTTGTTATAAAAAGAGTCCTTTTGATGTAGTTTGTAAATATTCTAGGTATGTACCTAATTGCACTTGCAGTTTTTAGATCTCTCATCTTCAGAGTGATTGTTCTTTCAATTCCAGGTCCTTCATGATTGTTCTTCATTTCGTCTAATTTACTATCAAAGTGTTGAGAAGCTTTGAAGTGATACATTGTTTTGTTTTCATCAAGATGTAATAGTGGTTTTGTTTAGTGAATTATTACCTATCTGGCGGTATTTAGATGTGAGTTCTCATTCACATCATAAAATGTATTTCAAGTTTTTTTAGTATACTCGTGCACCTCTTTGTAACTGTTGTGTATGCTGTTATTTTTCTTGAAACTGTCTCTGTAAGTCTGTACTACTGTCCGCTAGTTCACTTCCACTAAGATAATAATCTAGTCGAGGAAAGAGTTTTCAGAAAACGTTCTCAGATTGATTAGGTAGATGGAATATTAGAAGGTTGAATGAAAATTTGTATTGATGGAACCAAAACGCCTCGAAATCAGAAGAATATACTGAAAATTTGAAAAGCTGAGGCCTTCAACTTGAAACTGATTTCTAATATTGATATTCGTCTAAGACTAGGTCTCATAAATCCCATTGTGTGGCCCATGACGTCATTTTTTGCAATCATCAATCGGGTAAGGCTAAAGCTACTAACTAGGTACTACAACAAAAACATCAGTACCAACAATAACAACAACAACAACAACAACAACGTCAACCAAGTTTTGTTATAAAAAGAGTCCTTTTGATGTAGTTTGTAAATATTCTAGGTATGTACCTAATTGCTCTTGCAGTTTTTAGATCTCTCATTTTCAGAGTGATTGTTCTTTCAATTCCAGGTCCTTCATGATTGTTCTTCATTTCGTCTAATTTACTCTCAAAGTGTTGAGAACCTTTGAAGTAATACATGGTTTTATCCTTTTCATCAAAACGTAATAATGGTTTTGTTTAGTGAATTATTACCTATCTGGCGGTATTTAGATGTGAGTTTCTCATTCACACCATAAAATGTATTTCAAGTTTTCAAGTATACCTACTCGTGCACCTCCATGTAACTGTTGGGCATGCTGTTATTTTTCTTGAAACTGTCTCTGTAAGTCTGTACTACTGTCCGCTAGTTTCCACTAAGATAGTAATCTGGTAGAGATTTTCCACTAAGATAGTAATCTGGTAGAGATCTGCTGTGGATCTCTGACTTCATCTTGGTGAAATATGATTTCCGGTGGAAAAAATATGTGTTTTATTCAGATCTTTGGTGCTTTGTGGAATTGAAAATCCATTGCGATCTTTTTTCGTACTGCAACTAGGTCATGTACAACTACCTCTGGTAGAGATCTGCTGTGGATCTCTGACTATATCTTGGTGGAATATGAATTCCGGTGGAAAAAATATATGTTTTATTCAGATCTTTGGTGCTTTGTGGAATTGAAAATCCATTGCGATCTTTTTTCGTACTGCAACTAGGTCATGTACAACTACCTTGTACATATTATTAAAGTTTTTTTTTAATCTAAGGCCAATCATTCACTATCATGTATCAGGTAGACCTGACAGGCGGACCTGATCAGGTGGATCTGTTATGTCTACCTGATAGTGAGGGGCTGGCTTAACGTGCACACTGTTTCAGGCACCAGGCTTAAATCGGTGAACAGCCGGATTTAAGGACCCTTTGCAGATAAACTACTTGACTGAAGACTGAACTAAAAATGTAATTATTTTTCTTTTTAATTAATTTAGAACTGTATTTTTTCTTTTTCTTTTTTTTTTACAGATTCTCACTCTGTCCATATCAACGCGGATTATCGATGCTAGAAAGTCAGATTCTATTATAACCAAGCGAGAAAGTAAGTACTTACATACACAAATACCTTACCTACCTACCTCCATTAGCTATTCACCTAAGGTACCAATAGAAATAAGCTACCTGAGGTGTAGTTTCCTTTCGGGAAAATTGACCTCTACCCACTTTAAATTTTAAAAGTGTGTCTGTGTCCAAACAAAGTTGACCGACCGTCGATCGAAGAGGAAAAACTGTATTAAAATTAGTCACGTCAATATAAATTACTAATAAAGGAGCTTTCACAAATGAGCAGTAGCTAGTGTTATTATATAGGGTTGGGTTTAAACTTTAAACGCAAAAAGGGGACCTTTATTTTTCATAGCATTGTCGTGGCTTCTGAACAGTTATAACCTTATGTTCAAAACTTGATGCAATTAGTAAAGTACCTCAGTGACACCTTGATGTAGTAATTCATCAGATGAGCATGGTTGGGCAGTGGTTTGTGCTAACAAATTCTATAACTTGAACTTTAACCACCGAACTCCAGATCCACCACACAAACCACTAACACCACAGAAGTTGTTGGTACAATGGTAAATGGTAATAAATGTAACAATGTTTTAGAAAATTGATTTTCAAAATCTCTTGACCCTATGCTTTTACAATACCTAATTACTAATTACCTACCCTACCTACCGTATTTTCATGGTGATAATGATGGGGAATATTGAAATGGAACATTGTCTGGCATCGTACCATTTCTCTATTCCTCACCACTCTTCATCTTTTCCTCGTCTTTTCCCGTGTTCAGACGGGGGTCGGCGTTTTTCGTCAGCCTCTCAATCAGCCTATTTTCCTTACCATTACCACTATGAAAATTGCCAAAAGGAAATACAACTAATATGTGCGTATTGCTGTCGTAAGTCCTAATTACCATCTTGACCATTAGACTTGGGACTTATTACGGGAAGGAAAGTGGTGACATAATAATATGTCACCCCAGTGACAGTTCATATGTGACAACTGTGACTTACCTATCACCTAATCTGACAGATTATACAATAACACGTGTTAAGCTGATGATATCCACCACATGTGTAGGTACATATGTGTTTCCTTATTCCTTAAGCTAAATCATTACAGAAGAATTTTCCCCAGGTCAACGCTCTCCTACAGTCGGTATAGTTCGGTACGAGTAGGTACTTTTTGATGGACAACCCACACATTATTTGTCAGTAAGCATAATCACTAATCTGTCACAGATTTAACAGAACTTTTGGTTTGGTCAGAGAACAAAAAAGTTTGGTCAGAAAATTTCCTAACCCGGTCGGTATCCAAACCCCGCACTTCCGAGTTGAGAGTCAGTGCTCTTGATAACTCCACCACAGAGATGGTTTAGTCATTAATTTAATACAAGCTATTTTCTTTAAAAGAGCTCGAAATTGTGAAATGCCACTCACCTACCCCAAGGCATATTGCAGTCACATAGAAGTACACACTTAGCAATACTCTGATTACTGATTACAGTGCCAGCCTAGTCAGCTTAGTTGGTAGTGCGTCTGCCTTGTAAGCGCTAGGCCGCGGGTTCGATTCCCGCCCGGGGCTAGGACATAATTATTAGGAGTACAGACATTGTAACAGGAAGTAGGTACAGAATTACAGATGTGTGTTTACCTAAATTTCTTTTAGGTAGGTATAAGCTATTTTTTTTTTTCGACTGTAGAAACACCCACTTTATTACTTTCTATTACTAGTATAGCGAGCTATACTAGTAATGAAAGTATTGCAATCGGTCCAAATTTTCAAAATCGGGAAATGGTTGGAAATATCCGTTTTGGGATCCCCTGATATCAAAAAAGTGGTTTTTAGCCCATGGTCTGTACGTATGTATGTACGTATACGTACGTATGTACTACAGGTTTAAATGGGAAAAGGTGGTATACAAAATATCGCAAGAACGGTTTGTCTTAGAGCGATGAAATTTGGCATGCTATCCCGGTATGGTCCAAGGACGCGACTGTAACAATTTGGTAAAAATCGGACAGTCACTCATCCAGATATCAGCCAAAGTCAATGTTGCTTCGGAAATTTTCGAAAAAAAATCCAAATTTTTTGATACTCAGAATTTTTTTTTTTTTTTTAAAAAAGTTCAATTTTTGAACATTTTAAACGATCCCTTATTACATGGGGAGTATTTTGAGATAGAAAAATTTCGACCAAAAATCGTCCGCAGGCTTGGGAATTTTCACTTTTTTTTCAAATACACATTTGCAAATGTAATAGAAAGTTGTGTGATGTTCACACCAGATTTTTTTTTTTGCCCTTCAGAAAATCCCGGGTTTAATGCTAAATGGCAAAAATTTAAACTCCTACATAACTATGTATTTCGATTGCAAATATTTCAGAGTTTTACTTAATGGGTTTCTCTTTTAGACCCAACACCTAAATCGGAAGTTTCGTCTCTCTTCTCGCCCATCTGAGGGACATACTATGAGACGGGCTACGACACAGACCACAAGAGTCTGTTTGTAGCAGTTTCTCTCAGTAGCATCTCTAGAGTCACAGTAGTAGATAGTAATCTGTTACTTACTGGCGTAAACTACGCACTATCCGACAGGAAATATGATCGAAGTCAGTTGTAATAAACACTATGATTCTGTGAGGTAACACCATAGATTACGAGTGACTTACTTTTGTCTACGATCAGGATGACATTCTGTTAAATAGTTTTTCCTACGTTGCTACTTTGTGGTATAAGGATTATCCTTGGTATTATATTGGATATCCATGCTGGTTCATGGTGCATCATCTAAGCCTGCGTAATGATCCTCAAGAATTGTTACCATTAGGTGTACCTACAATATTTGGACCTCTTTTCACGGACAGTTGATTTTGTTCAAATTACGCCTCTGATATTATTGAATATGAAAATCAATGAAATATTTGGTACTCGTTTTGTGATATTAGGATTATCCTTAGTATTATATTGGATATGGATATCCATGCTGGTTCATGGTGCATCATCTAAGCCTGCGTAATGATCCTCAAGAATTGTTACCATTAGGTGTACAATAAATGGACCTCTTTTCACGGACAGTTGATTTTGTTCAAATTACGCCTCTGATATTATTGAATATGAAAATCAATGAAATATTTGGTACTCGTAATTATTCGATGGTATTTGGCTATTTGGGAAGGTGTTTGTGAGCTCATCTTGTGTGAGTTTGCTTGTATGGTGATGGGTTTAGTATAAATCACTTTGTTATGTTTCTTATTATTTTAATTGTTGGGTCTTCTGTTATCCTAGTTAGTACTAATTGTGTTTAATCTCTTCTTTTGTTTTCAGCAACCTCGAATAACGCAGATGATGGTGAAGGATACTATTATCCCCCAGGCACTAGCTATGGAAGTGACTCGACCAGTGTTGTTCAATCAATAAGCTTTGGAATACCTGCCCAAACATCAGGTACTTCTTCTTCTTCTTCCTCATCTGCGGCTTCCTCAGCCTCTGGTGTTTCTGCTTCAGGTGGAGGATGGAATTCACCCGCGGCCAACACTAAGCTACCTGAGGTGTAGTTTCCTTTCGGGAAAATTGACCTCTGCCGACTTTAAATTTTAAAAGTGTGTCTGTGTCCAAACAAAGTTGACCGACCGTCGATCGAAGAGGAAAAACTGTATTAAAATTAGTCACGTCAATATAAATTACTAATAAAGGAGCTTTCACAAATGAGCAGTAGCTATTATAGGGTTGGGTTTAAACTTTAAACGCAAAAAGGGGACCTTTATTTTTCATTGCATTGTCGTGGCTTCTGAACAGTTATAACCTTATGTTCCAAACTTGATGCAATTAGTAAAGTACCTCAGTGACACCTTGATGTAGTAATTCATCAGATGAGCATGGTTGGGCAGTGGTTTGTGCTAACAAATTCTATAACTTGAACTTTAACCACCGAACTCCAGACCCACCACACAAACCACTAACACCACAGAAGTTGGTACAATGGTAAATGGTAATAAATGTAACAATGTTTTAGAAAATTGATTTTCAAAATCTCTTGACTCTATGATTTTACAATACCTAATTACCTTTCATGGTGATAAACCCGTATTTTCAAGGCGCTCGACTGGTAAACAGGAGGGCGTGGGTTCAATCCCAGCCGAGGTATGGAATTTTATCCTCAATATAATTTGAGAATTTGTTCCTCATCTGCGGCTTCCTCAGCCTCTGGTGTTTCTGCTTCAGGTGGAGGATGGAATTCACCCGCGGCCAACACCATTCCATCATCCTCGGGAGGATATGCTCCTTCATCATTTGGAGGCTCAGCGCCATCAGGAGGAGGTTATCCATCCAGTGGACAGTCTGCACCAAGCGGTGGTGGATCGCAAGGTTACTCCTCTTCCTCTGCTTCTAGCCAGTCATCAGGTCAATCTGGCAGTTCGTACCCCAGCTCTAGTCAAGGTTCCGGTTTCCCCTCTTTCAGTGCTCCTTCCGCTCCATCTGGCTATGGATCACAATCTCCATCCGGAAGCTCCTCCTCCAGTTCAGCAGGATCACAATCTGGCAGTTCGTACCCCAGCTCTAGTCAAGGTTCCAGTTTCCCCTCTTTCAGTGCTCCTTCCGCTCCATCTGGCTATGGATCACAATCTCCATCCGGAAGCTCCTCCTCCAGTTCAGCAGGATCATCATCATCCTCTGGCTATGCTCCCTCCGGGGGCCCACAAGCGCCTACCATCATAAACTCACCCGTCACGTATACAACGTCCAATATTCAAGACTTTGACATTCCCACTGGCTACAGTGCACCATCAGCACCATCTAGACCTCTTCCACCAGCCACAAGCTACGGGATTCCTATACTAGGACCTTCTTCTTTTAGCTCTGGACCAGGTCAGATAACATCTGTCGGCTTCTCACAGTCAAGCTCATCAGCTAATGCTGGTTTTCCTTCCCCATCATCCGGTAGTTTTGGAACACAAGTGAATAGTTATGGCACACCAATTCAGACCGCATCAGGGTATGATATACAAACGCCAGCGACTAGCTTTAGTAGTCCAGCTCAACAACCCCCGTCAACAGGTTATGGTGCTCCCCCATCTAGTCCGGCTCAACCATCTCCTAGTTACAATCCACCTCCACAACCACCACCTCAACCAAGACCACAACCACCCTCAACTGGTTATGGAGCTCCTCCATCTGTTATGGGTAAGAGGATGGGGAAAAGTTTTTGGCATCATCTTTTTTATTGCCAGGTTGGCTTTATTTTTGTTTAAAACCATCATGCATTTGTTTAAAACATTGTAGCAAACATTTTATTCCTCAAAAGCTAATCCGAGATTTTAACTGACTTGGCTCCTCCAGCTGCAGATAAGGCTCTGAAAATATCTGAATGGAAAATGAAATAAAAACTCAAATTTTTATATATAAATAATTATCTAATATAATTAGAATAAATATAATATTTTTTCTGAACATGTAAGTAAGGTAGATGTATAGATAATGGGGGAGTATTCTTTTAAGTTTAAATATAGAATGTTTTAAATTTATTCTTTTCGTATTAAACATGCTAAATTTAACATAACAAGACAACATCAACAACGAATTAGATTTAATAAACTAAGAAATTTAATATTTTTTATTAGTAATAGAAGGGGTAACAGTAATTTTCATTATTTTCTAATGAGACTAAAAAGGGGTTAATAAAACTCAATTAAAATAGGGGGAAGAGGGGAACTGTAATTTCTGCGACAAATCAAAATAAAATCGCACAAAAGAAAAAAAAAAAAGGTATTGAAGATCAAGATCATTATATCAACATTATCAGCAAGAAGATACCACTATTATTAAGTATTTTATATTCAAGACCAAAAGAAGATACACAATACATGAAGAAGCAACTCTAGAAGTACCTACTTAAAAATAAAAATAATGTTAATAATGCGTTTTTAACTGTTTTACTTATCCAAATTTCCAGGATAATACTTGGGTATCTATTTTTAAAGCATGTAAAATGCATGGGCATCTTTTAAATGTTTTTCTTTTTGTATTTTTAAATAAACTCAACTCTATGCTAACAAGTTTCTAAGATACGACTACTTGGTAGGTATCTATGATATGTATTTTTATCACACACAAATAATAGTAGATTATAATTATAACAGCTAAAGATAATTGTGATTTACCTAAGTTGATATGTTTAGTTCACAGTAGGTTCAAGTACGTATTCCGAGTATTCCCTACTTAAAAATAAAAATAATGTTAATAATGCGTTTTTAACTGTTTTACTTATCCAAATTTCCAGGATAATACTTGGGTATCTATTTTTAAAGCATGTAAAATGCATGGGCATCTTTTAAATGTTTTTCTTTTTGTATTTTTAAATAAACTCAACTCTATGCTAACAAGTTTCTAAGATACGACTACTTGGTAGGTATCTATGATATGTATTTTTATCACACACAAATAATAGTAGATTATAATTATAACAGCTAAAGATAATTGTGATTTACCTAAGTTGATATGTTTAGTTCACAGTAGGTTCAAGTACGTATTCCGTCACAATACTCGTATCTCTATTTCTAGCAATACCTAATCATTATTTCAGATATTGAAAAGTATGTAGGTATCCTACATAAAATGCTTTTTCTTTTAGGTTGCCATCTTTTCTGCGAAATTTCTGCGAAATTTGATTTCACATTCCTCAACGGACGTTGGTACTTGTTCCCTACTTTCTTCGATATGTATAGTTTTCAGATTAGAGATCAATAATGTCTTAAATTTAACTAGATATAACCTATCATATTAAAAATAAAAATAATGTTAATAATGCGTTTTTAACTGTTTTATCCAAATTTCCAGGATAATACTTGGGTATCTATTTTTAAAGCATCTTTTAAATGTTTTTCTTTTTGTATTTTTAAATAAATTCAACTCTATGCTAACAAGTTTCTAAGATCCGACTACTTGGTAGGTATCTATGATATGTATTTTTATCACACACAAATAATAGTAGATTATAATTATTATAACAGCTAAAGATAATTGTGATTTACCTAAGTTGATATGTTTAGTTTAAAGTAGGTTCAAGTACCTATTCCGAGTATTCCATCACAATATCTCTATTTCTAGCAATACCTAATTTATTTCAGATATTGAAAAGTATGTAGGTATCCTACATAAAATGCTTTTTCTTTTAGGTTGCCATCTTTTCTGCTAAATTTCTGCGAAATTTGATTTCACATTCCTCAACGGACGTTGGTACTTGTTCCCTACTTTCTTCGATATGTATATAGTTTTCAGATTAGAGATCAATAATGTCTTAAATTTAACTAGATATAAACTATCATAAAATTTAAGTTCAATATAATTACCTATGGTATAAAATTGCTCTTATTGTACTGATAATTAGGTTGGGGGGAGTTGGTGTAACTATAGACATGGAGGGGTCAATTCAAGAAGACCCGAAGCCTTACTACTTTTCAGGAGAGCAAAAAATGACCTTCTTGCACCGAAGTAGTCTATCTGGAAATTCAATCTAATTTATGGAGGACCCAAGGTAATGTAACTATAGATATGAAGGGGTCAATTCAAGAAGACCCGAAGCCCTACTACTTTTCAGGGGAGCAAAAAATGACCTTCTTGCACCGAAGTAGTCTATCTGGAAATTCAATCTAATTTATGGAGGACCCAAGGTCTACCTAGTACGAATAGAAATGGTATTATGGTAGCGTCTTTGATCATTAGTCGCTTCCCTTGCGCTATTATAATCTCAACTAGATCAAATGCTCATTTATTTTGTGTGAAAAGGAGAGACTTTTTTTCCTATATTTTTAAAGAGTTCCTTTTTTTCCTCAAAATAAAACTGATCGCATGTTTCATCGTAATTTGTCTTCCGTTTTGAACGCAGTCTCTCTCTCTCTCTCTGCTCTATTTTCCCCTATATCTTTCTCTCTTTACTTACCCTAGAATTACGTACTTTTTTAGGTACCTAATAGTCTCTTACTCTATATTTCTCTACTGCTTTACTCATATGGTTAATGGTATAACATAAGTATTTACCCATAAAGAACTTCCCGCTTTTTTTTTAAGAGGTTTGACATCAGAGGGAACTGTAACTGCTATGGTCATTAAATTGTTCAATTAACAGGCAACAACCCAAGGAAATGGTATTATGGTAGCGTCTTTGATCATTAGTCGCTTCCCTTGCGCTATTATAATCTCAACTAGATCAAATGCTCATTTATTTTGGGAAATGGTATTATGGTAGCGTCTTTGATCATTAGTCGCTTCCCCTGCGCTATTATAATCTCAACTAGATCAAATGCTCATTTATTTTGTCCTAGTCATTGATAAGATTACCATCAGCCTTGCTTTGTGACGAACAGTGGATGAACCTTGCTCCATAAGGTTCATAGGTTCATGGATCTCAAATCTTCTCAAATGATCCTCGCCCCTTTAGCAAGCTGTATTAGTTCGTTGTTAGCTCTTGCTTCTTGAAATTGTCTCATACCAAAACCTCTGGTTTGGTACCAATGAAAAAGATCTTTCGAATGTGTTGAAAGTATAATGATTAGGTATGTATTTTGTTACTTATTGCAACATTTTTCTGTACTCGCCCCTTTAGCCCGCTGTATTAGTTCGTTGTTAGCTCTTGCTTCTTGAAAATGTCTCATGCCAAAACCTCTTGTTTGGTACCAATGAAAAAGATCTTTCGAATGTGTTGAAAGTATAATGATTAGGTATGTATTTTGTTACTTATTGCATTTACCAAAACCTCTTGTTTGGTACCAATGAAAAAGATCTTTCGAATGTGTTGAAAGTATAATGATTAGGTATGTATTTTGTTACTTATTGCAACATTTTTCTGATCCGTGTTTACCAAGAGGACAGGAGAGGCTTTACATTGGCAGCTAATATTGTTTAATAGATGATTTTATCAATGAATATTAGACACATCAATATATCCGTGCCTATTGAGACTATGTGTTTATTTCCTGCTTGCTGCCTTGACGCGACTAATAATTTCCTTGGAAAATCCATTAGGCTATCGATAACTCCTGGTTTTGTAATCCGAGGATCGATGGTTTGAGGTCAGGCAGGTGTTCTACTGAATCTAATTTTAAACTTACCTAAATTCCAATATTACTAGGTAAACCTTATGTGCAATCCAAGTATGAGTATGTACCTAATTATTTCAATATGTCGGTTATTAAGTGCAGTTTATTCGGTTCTGATCTGACGCACAAGAATAGCAACTTTTGCCTTTCCTACTTTTTCAAGACACTTTATCCGCGGAAAAGATCAACAAATTTTGAAAGGATGAACTTATGTGCAATCCAAGTATGAGTATGTACCTAATTATTTCAATATGTCGGTTATTAAGTGCAGTTTATTCGGTTTTGATCTGACGCACAAGAATAGCAAATTTTGCCTTTCCTACTTTTTCAAGACACTTTATTGCGGAAAAGATCAACAAATTTTGAAAGGATGAACTTGGGGTGAATATCCTGGGTAGTCAAATGCTTTTGATTCTTCTTCGGACATTCAATGTTGGAAATTCTCTTTTACCTTATTACCTACACCTTCCACTTACTGAAGAGTTGAATTTCTTTTCATTTCTTGAAGGACATGTTGAAAGGATGAACTTGGGGTGAATATCCTGGGTAGTCAAATGCTTTTGATTCTTCTTCGGACATTCAAAATTTAATAAAAGAGACTCCAAATTCAGCAAAGTTCTATTCAAATTCGAACGATAATCCAAACTTTGGACAACCCTGTAGAAAGCGAACAAAGGTTGGAGAACTTTTGCGATACAATTATATGGAAGTTTCCCCCCTCCCCCCCAAGTATGAAAATAGGGTACCATCTACTTTATTCACATTCAAAGTAGTTTTTGATCGCATGCTACCTTCAAAGAAATAAGTTAGATAGGTATCGCTATAGTACACCGCTAAGTTCATAATAATAGCGTCACTAATGGTGCCTATTTAAAGTTCCCTTTTTAGAGAAGGTTATTTTTGAAAGGGACTTTGGAAACTAGAGGAACGTTGGGCTGGTTTCAACTTTTGAAGGAAATTTGCTTGGTGAAAATTATTGTGAGATTATTATTGAGTCATGTTACTTGTCCTCTTTTAACCCACAAATCATTCAAGTTCTTTGTCCAATAGAATATTTAGAACTTCCCTCT
Source organism: Diaphorina citri (assembly GCF_000475195.1). Classification (NCBI taxonomy): domain Eukaryota; kingdom Metazoa; phylum Arthropoda; class Insecta; order Hemiptera; family Psyllidae; genus Diaphorina; species Diaphorina citri. The sequence goes on from NW_007377852.1 coordinate 154,183, forward strand.
TCTGAAAATGATTTCATTTCCATATTTCAAATACGTAGGCAAAAGCGGTCACAGACAAAAAACCCTAACATACACTCAAATTTTAATTTCGTAGATTTCCTAGAATATGCAGAATATCTTTGGTGCTATTTTCCCGAATCAGTCTCTAGGGTTTAGCCCTAGCTACTGTAGGCACAGCCAGATACTAGTATGTATACCCAATTCTAAGAGTAGAGAGCAGTACCTCAAACCCTGCCCTAAATAATGCTCCCAATGATTGAGAATAAAATTGTAAAGAAGAAAAATATTCATATTATCTAAATATTCTATAAATATGCATGTATAATCCATCAGTTTTGAATATCATTGCTATTTTAGAACTTGTTTTTTTTTTTTTTTTTTTTTTTTTTTTTTTTTTGGTTTTTTTTTTTTTTTTGCGCAAAAAATCAAATTCCCCCCC